>NC_072477.1:86704109-87004109 GCF_027574615.1 Eptesicus fuscus
GGGCTCTGGATGAGGCTGCAGTGACAGCGTTTGTATAAACGCAGTTGAGGGTGATGGGTGGTCTGAGTGCAGAGAACAGTATAAGCAAAAGCACTGCAAGGCTGGTCAGGAAGAGCCTGTTCTCTAGGGAGGTCCCTGTTTCTCAAGAGCCCTCCACTATGCAGGGAGCGAGGACTGGAAATCAGCACCTGAGTGCACAGAACATACTGGGTACTTTGTGCACTTGAATTCTCTTCTACACCATCTTAGAGAGGAAGAAATCAAGGCTCAGCGAGATCAAGCAACGTGCCTGAAATATTGTAGTCGTTACATAGCAAGACCATGATAGCAACTTGATCTGCCTGATTTTAGAGCCTACTCCCTTATCCCAGCGCAGCCTCTCCTATGCTCCCCACAGGCACTCCCCACAGGCACTCGGGGCCAGCAGCAGTGGGATGGGGCACTCACAGCATTTGTAAGTTGATAAATGACTACATGTGGATACATTTATTTAAACCCTCTGTAAACCAAGAGGACTTCTTAATTTTATTGTTCACAAAAATAATGGCATGATTTAGCAAATATTTTAAAGGGTAGACTAGAAATGGAACTCCTCATTTTGAAACCAGTGGCACAACTGACTTTTTTATTCCCAGGAAGGGAGGTTTTTTATTTTTATTTATTTTTTATTTATTTTATTTTGTTTTTATCACCATTTATCCCCCCTTTATTCTTTCTACCTCCTCCCACCACCACCCCCGTCCCCTTGCAATCAGCGCACTGTTGTCCCTGTCCAAGAGTTCTTGATCTTTATTTTTTCTTTTTTGCTCAATCCTTCCATCCCCTCAAGAAACTTCCCACCAGAGCTGTCTGCCTGCTTTCTGAGTATGTCTTTATTTTGCTTGTTAGTTCAATTTGTTCATCAAATGACTTATTTTTAACCCTTTTTAGTTCATTCAGAAATGAGGTGAGTTTTCTAAGAATATTACTAATTTTTTGAAACATTACCTAGTTTTGTCTTTTTTCTTTTAACCTTCTCTGTAAAACGCAATGGAATTCTACTACAAAAGTGGTTTTGTTCCTGTGGTCGCTCCAATATTTCCAGTAATTTCTAGAGCCCATTGACTTTGCAAAGGCCTGGAGTTCCCTGTCAAGTCTGTCTCTTCAGTGACATGAGAGCCTTCATTTGTCTTTTGGGGGCAATGGCTGTTTTCTGTTTTGGGAAGACTCGGGGTTATTTTGTTAGATCAGAGGGACTCAGTTTGGTGTCACTAAAGCGCCTCCACTTGGAGTTTGGTTTCCGCTCACTCCCATTGCTTCCAGCCTGAGTTTTCCTTTGTGCTTTTCCCATGCTCATGGGGTTTCTCTACCCCTTCATGGCTCATTAGCACCCATCGAGGAGTGCCCATTGGAAAACTAAAGAAACCAGAACTAGTGTAAGAGCTTTTGGTAGAAGTTTGTTGAGGAAGAAGGTTAGAAGCATGTTTTTAGTAACATGAAATTTGGGTATTGTCTAATGACTATTTAGCCTAACTGTGTCTATAATATTATGGTTAGGAAGATTTCTTTGCATTTTAATTATTGGTAGGGATTTTTTAGTTGAAAATATAACTGTAGTGTATTTCCTAGCCAACTTATATTGTTAAGTGAACAGTTTTATCCAGGAAAGGAAAGAGAGAAATAGGACCTTGGATGCAGACTGGGCTACCAAGGAGGGCTATATATACAGATATAATCAAATACTTTTCATGATAGAATTGCTTTAATTACTGATGGAAGGTGCATATGTATAATGATCTTTTGAGACCTAGTTGACTACATATTGCACTTAACAAATTAACTAGTTTACAAATGCCCTAACAATCATGATTGTATCAGCCAGTGTAGTTTTTTTGCTCATTTCAGGATGTCTCTCATGTTCAAATTCTATGTGGAGATTTTTCATCATTAAAGATGTTTGCAAACATCATTGTAATTGTCCCTGCCTATTCGCCATATTTTTGGGTTTTGGGTCTGTTTGAAAAGATTAACATGCTATCCTGATTGGATGCTCCTTTCCTTTTGGTAGCTGACAGTAAACTTACTTATGCACAAATCATTGTGTGCATTCTGAGTCACTCAATACTACACTCATTTTTGGTAAAATTGAATTCACCCTTTTCCTCCGTGGTGGGAATATGAGCTTATTGTGTTGGCCTCCTGCTCAAAGGGAGTGAGGATGCTAGTGGCATAACTGGAGGAATAACTTTATATCCTTTATACAGTCTCTGGGTGGAATTGTTGAAGGACAGGATATTTTTCTCTAGTGGGAGGGACATTTGCCCCTGGATTCAGAAATCTCACACTCCTGGCTCTTTGATACATCACTGGCTGTTGGAGAACATGGTGCCTGTGTCTACTGCTGATTCTTGGGTGTTAAACAGCCCTCCACTGCTTTTATTGTACCATTAATTGCACTTAATGCAGCTGTATTTCTAGTACGCTTGGCCAGGCTCTGAAAATTAAGTAGAGGGTACTTTGTTATAAAATTCACTGTAATGAGTTCTGGTGGGACAGGGTCTGTTAAGTTTGAAATTACCTCGGGCCATTTCTAAAGGACTTCTTAAAATATTTCACATCTATAAAAGTTTGTAACTAGATAAATAGCCATGGAGAGTGTTAGGCCAGGCAGAAGGGAGTCCACATTTCTCCTCAGTGCATCTTTGATGAAATATGAGTGCTGTGAATAGTTGAGACGGGTGCGTATTTACTCCATTTTCCTCTGCCTCAATATTCAGTAAATTCCATAAGCTCAGCTTTCACTGTTTTGTGCCATGGTTTATATACACAGGCCTTTTCCATGTTTGTTTGTTTGTTTTTAATCCACATCATACACTGCACTACAATAAATGCAGTAGCCCCTTCTGGGTGTACACTGACTGGCTCAAGAGGGGCTCACACCTCTACAAACAAAAACACTGAGGAGACAGCCAGTAACTATTAGCCATTTAGTTTAATGCTACCCAGTACAACTACCTGCCAGGGACTGAAACTGATGACTGGCACCTGGCGAATGGACGCTGAAGACAACGTGAGTTCCCCATATTTGGGGACTTGTGTCTGACTGCTGTAATGCTTTGTGGCTAACCAAATTTCAGATTGGCTCGTTTACCAAGTAGCTTTACCAAAACACCCAGGTATTCGGTGCATGCTCACAGAGAAGGGTCCAGACCAGTCCCCTTAGGACTGATGTGAAAACGCCTCTCTGGGATCGGCCTCATTGCTCTTTAGAGGCACTGGCACAAATCAGGTACAGGATCGTCCATGGCTTTAGTGCAGCGATTTATCTGAGTTTTGTAGTTAAAGTTTGAGCATGAGGTAATTAGAGCCCTCCAAGCTTGAAATTCATAAACCTTATTCCCCCTATAATAGACTCTCTGCAACTTGCCAAGTTCCCTGTTTGACGGGTATATGTGGAGGCTTTGTCAAAAGCCTTTGGTCAAAATATAGTTTTAAAAAATCCAAAATTGGTCTTCTTTTCTCTTTAGCTCTTACACATGTAAACAGGGGAGTTTGCAGCATGCTATTACTGAGGTCAGTCGGCAGTCTGTCGTGCCCTTTGGAGGTATTCAGTGATCAATAGTCAGATGCACACAGCCACGACGCACCACCACCACTGCCAGATGGTCTGACAACAAACATGAGAGGGCCAATCAGGACCAAGGAATAGAGGGGAGGAGCTATCGGTCAGCTGGGTTTCTTCTACTGTTTATCCCTCCTGGCAAGAAATGGAGCTAACCTCTATTGAATTGCTACCCCTGTTGTAGTAGGTGATGCTACAAGGAAGAAGAAGGGAACTAACATTTAGTGAACACCTCATATGTGTCAAACACCGTGCTAGACACTTTAGATACATTATCTCATTTCATCCCTAAACAGCATGCTGAAGTGGGTATGTGCTAGAAAACTGTCTCACACATTGGTATTTAGCCCTTGACACAGCTCCTTGGACAACGGGCCTCACTCTGCAGGTGGGGAAACCAAGACCCAGATGTCAAGTGTCCTACCCTTGTTCACTAGCTGGGAAATGGCAGAGCTAAGACTAGAAATAAAAGTTTCTGTCTCTAAGAGTTATGTTTTCCCATACTAAAATACAGCTGCCTCTCCATCTAGTTAAGTGCTCCTGAATACTTATAGACTTAGATGGGTGAAAATGTTTAGATCCTTGGAAGAGAATAGCAGAGGACAGAGCTAGATTTTGTTGAGGTATGAAGTATGGAAGAAGTTCTTCCTAAAATAAGCGAAGTCAGTATATAAGGCAAATAAATTTCTGGAGACAATATTTATAGCTTACTCTTATTCTCAACTACGGTTTAAATTATGAACACACAAAAAATGTTGCAGCAAGGCTATAGATGAATAAAAATGAAGTTGGCCAGAAAATAAGTGACCGTAGAATCCCCATCAGATTCTGAAAGCTCTGAAGTGAGCTTTCCTCAAGGGGAACAAAAGAGAGAAGAGCTACGAGGAGTTAGCTAAGCAGTGAAGGTGAGTGTGTTATGTTTTCTGTGTCCTGAAGTTGAGGTCTGCTTAAGTAATATTTTTGAAATTCCAGGGGAAATTGTCTTTCTCTCTTGCCACTTAGAAAATTCAACCTTACTGAAGAGGCGACTGCTTTCTGTAAGAAAATATATCTTGGATACAAGGCCTCATTCTCTTTCATCCGTAGCAGTTCTTGGCTTCTTTCTTCATTAGCTTAATAGAAGTTCATTAAATAATACAGGGAGAATATGGAAGAATATGAGGTTCCTCTTTCCCCTTTCAATCACTCTTTCCAACAAATAAAAGGCATTTTCTTCTTCTCTAATTACTCATTGTTCTTGTAGCTCATACCTGAGTATGTTAACAGTCTGTTGCAGTACTTTCCTATGGGTATTTGACAGACCTTGTTTGCAAGGAAGAGGTACTGATTGCTTTTGTGAACCAAGAGTAAAGTGAATTCCAGAAGCGATTACAGGTAACCCTTCTACTTGTGACATTTTAAAAGCTTTTGCTATGGCAAGAAATACAAGGACAGAGAGACTGGGGACCAACTGGACAGTAGAGGAGAAAGGAGGGGGGTTTCAGGAGGACAGCCATGGCTTCATTTAGATGTATTTAGTCAGCTTTCTCTATACAAATATACTTCTGATTATCATAGATCTTTATGTTTTTTGACCATCATCTAGAAGAACTTGTTCTGAAGTTCAGATTCTATTAGCTGGATCAGCCACCATACCCTGGAGCATCATCTTTGTAAATTCAGGTCATAGGAAAATATTAAAATAAAAAAATTGTGTGTTACCTATTTCTCAGCTTATCTAAACTCTGGACAATTCTGTATCTTCTTTTATGGGTTTTTCATATTTTTATGAAAATAAAGGTCCGATGCATGAAATTTGTGCAAGAGTAGGCCTTCCTTCTCCCAGCTGCCGGCACTGGCTTCCCTCCGGTACCCGGGACCCGGGCTTTCCTCTGGTCACCAGCAGGCACTGGGACCTGGGCTTCCCTGGCAACCCTGGCTTCGCCTAGAAGAATGTCTGGAAGGACATCTGGTCTAATTAGCACATTATGCTTTTATTATTATAGATTATTATAGATGGCTGTTGCTTGCTTTTTCCTCTCAGGGTATGGACATCCTCAAGTCAATTAAAAAATGATTTGCCCTGGCTGGTGTGGCTCACTTGTTTGGAGCCTCATCACACTGAAAGTTCATGGGTTCAGTTCTCAGTGAGGACACATACCTAGGTTGCATGTTTGATCCCCTGCCAACCAATAACTGATTGTTGTTTCTCCCTCTCCTCTCCTCTCCTTTGCATGTGTTGCTGGCTTGTGTAATTGTGAATGGTCTTCTCTCTGCCCCAATCACTCTCCTCACCCCCTCTTTCCTCTCCTCTCCTCTCCTTTACTCTCCCCTCCCCTCCCCTCCCCTCCCCTCCCCTCCCCTCCCTTCCCCTCCCCTCCCCTCCCTTCACCTCCCCTCCCCTCCCCTCCTCTCCTCTCCTCTCCTCTCCTCTCCTCTCCTCTCCTCTCCTCTCCTCTTTCTCTCTCTCCTCTTTCTCTCTCTCCACTTCCCCTCTCTAAAAAAATCAATGAAAATATCCTAGGGTGAGGAATATAAAATTGTGTTTAATTACTCTGGGGTTTTCCCCACTTCTCTTCCTTGCCCAGATTTAATTCTTATTCTTATTTCTTTCACTTCCACATTTCTAGTAAAGGAGTTTCAAGCATGTAACTCATGGTCCTCACCTCTCATTTATTCCACAATTGACAGCAGTGCCCACCTAAGGTCTGACATCTGACATAGTTGATGACTCTCTCCTTCAAATGTTCTGCCATTGCCTCTTTATGAAACTCCTGCCCCTCTGGCTGTTTATTGTCAGGCTCTTTGCTGGCTCCCTTACTCTATAAATGCAGGTGTTCCCAAGGCAGGCCCAGCCCTCCCCTCATCCCGCCCTCCCCACATCCTGCCCTCCCCTCATCCTGCCCTCCCCTCATCCTGCCCTCCCCACATCCTGCCCTCCTGTGGCTTCTTTACCCACCTGTGTGCTAATGACTTGCAGCCAAGTCCTCATCTCTGCCACTCCTCATCCAAGAGCCCAGGTCCATGAGGCTTCTCATCTCAATGGGTCTCTCCTAAAGACAATTTTATATTCCTCACCCCAGTTCAGGGTCCCATCTTCTCCCTGACTCTCTAGTCCCTTCTAAGTGACTTATTGCAGGGGATGGCTGAACCATCTATACAAACACCTGGAATTCATACTTGACTCTTTATTTTCCCTTAAAAGGCTTTCACCAAACTCTCAATCCTAATACTAAATACCTTTAAAACCAAACTCCTCTCTACAGTGTAACTTATTTACTCAGATTAACTCATCATCATTTCTTGCCTAGACTATGCAATGGCCATGTTTTCATCTTTCTCTCCAAGCGCAGTTCTACGCTGTGCACCACTGCCCTGCTGATAACACACATGCTCATGCCCCTCCCCTGCTCAGACCGTCAAATGGATCTCAGTCACCGTGTGGAAACTGAAGTCCTTAGCAGTGGTTGTGAGGCCTTTTGTGACTTAGCCTGTGGATGTCCTCTGACATTTCTTCCTCTACATGTGTAACTTGCATGTGTTGCTGGCTTGTGCAATTGTGGATGGTCTTCTCTCTGCCCCAACCACTCCCCTCACCCCCTCCAAACTCTGGCTTGTTTGTCTGGAAAATTACTACTCATTTCTAGCCCAAATACCCTCTTCTCTCTTACATCTTTAAATTTCACTAGATTTAGATGCTTCTTTCCTGAGATCCTCCAAGTAAACAATTACTTAATAATATTATATTTCTCTCCCCCACGTCTGCAGCTTCCCTGATGATACTGGCTCCTTGCCACTTTCTGAACCTGATAAGTTTTTCCCATCTCTGGGCCTTTGTACTTTCTTTTCCCGTCGGCTGGTCATCACATCACTACTTTACTTTATTCATATCTCTATTCAGAGACATTGTTGGAGAGAGCCTCTCTGGTTTTCCTGTTTTATACAGAAATTCTTGTCACTTCTTTTTCTTTATGCCACTTATTATATTTAGATGTGTGTGTATTATTGATGTTGTTGCTGTCTGACCACTGGAATGTCAGCTCCACTCAGGCATGTCTGTTTTGTTCACTCTTCTATGGCCTATCATTAGAAGGGTGCCCGGCACTTAGTAGGCCCTCAGTGATCATTTAGATGCATGATTGAGTTGTATCCCTTCTAACTAGCATAATAGTTGTGGCACAGAGTAAAAACTTAGTAAAGGTTTATAAAAAGAATAAACATGGAGTATGCATCTGACCATGTTAAATTAATTCCCGTGCCTGAACCCACGAAAATGAAGAGACCAGGGGCTTCCTGGAAAAGAGAAGCAAGACAGCTGGAAGACAAATAAAAATGACTGGCTAGTGGCAAAGTCCATTCTCATCAGAATGCTGGTTCAGTTATTCAGTTCAGATTTTTGGCAAGTGATGCAGATTCTTTTTCAGAAAATGTTGATTGATTGCACAGTTGCACCCACTTCATTTGCAAACCTTCATTATCTCTTTTCCCTTTCCTCTCTCCGTCTGCATTTAGAAGGGGAGGAGCAGTGTATAATTCCACAAAGCAATTTTTGTGAATAAACCAACTAACTGGCGGTTGCTTTCAGTCTCGCAGCCCCACATGGAATACAAGTGTCTGCTTTAGTTGTGTATTCTCTCTTGACTAACTCTCTTGCATTCATTCGAGTATTCATTTGATTACTCACTCATTCATTCAAGGAATCATTTGTTCAGTCCCATTAAGTGCTAGCCTGGAACTGGATATACGTAGATGCTAGTCTCTTGTCTAAAGCTAGAGTTCTTAACCTGAGTTCAACCGATGGGTTTCAGAGGCCCGTTTGAATGTTGTAAGTGTATATACAAAGTTTTGTGTTTAAACAATTTCTTAGGAAGATGGTTTGCTTAAACAGCTGTTATTTAAAGAAAGAGACATGTTAAGAACCTGATAGAGAGAGGCTTGAGCTTAACCTTGAATCTAAGTAATAGATCTTCTAAATTAGGTTTTATTTTCTCCTTGATACGTTTCAGAAGTGATGGTGGTGGCTTAGTGTGAGAGTATACAGGGTAGGGCACAAGTAGATTTACAGTTGTTCATATGGAAAACAATGCAATGATAAATAAATAGTAATACAAGAATAAACTCTGTTCTGCATACTCACAACTGTAAACCTGCTTTTGTCCCATCCTGTATGCCTGTGTGTTCTTAATTCTAGGTCTGACAGTCTTGTCAGCCTATTCACTAATCTTGACTCTTCAAATAGTGCTCATCTTTCTAATTTAGTTTCTAATTCTGCCTAAATCACAGCCTCTGTCGGTCCCCAGTTGGCAGATGGCAGTGGTGCTGAAGACCTTGGTCTGCTGGTATAGCAAGACCTAGCCCACTCAGATACCATGCTCATGAATAGGCTTTTTGTTTATATGAAATCAGAAGGAAGATGGTGGTTGTAAGACCTGATTGTAGTTTACAGTGATGGTAGCTGTGTACGTTTACCTAATTAGGTTACTCTGAGCATGCAGCATCTTAAAAGGAAGGCCAATTACTGCTGGAGAGGGAATGAGTGAATCCTTCAGAAGGAAACGCAGTGGGCAGTTGCTGACACGTAGTAGATTGCTGGCTCTGTGCCCTAGTGTGTGTGAAATGTTTGCACTGGTTTGAGGCCCTGATTGCAGTTGGCCCGCAGGACTTGTGGTGACACCTCACTAGTAGATTTCATATCATGCTGCAGGGAAGGCAGAAACGAGGGACAACAGAGAGCAACAACATATCCCTGATATTTTAGGAAATAAATCTTAACTATTTATAATATTTAGGAAAAATAGTCCTGAAATTCCTATTAAAACTGGGATAAAGATGGTGATTTAGAAAAGTCATCTTTGGCCCAGCCTCTGCTTTCCATAACAAGGAGGAGAGGGCCAATGTGCTGAGCACTCCGTGGGCTAGCAGGGTGCGCTAGTGTTCATGTATTCACGAATACTTACTGCACCTCTGTGATGCGGGCCCTCTTCTAACGGCCCAGGTTTCAGCAGCGCACGAGCGGATCCCTTTGGCTTATGCAGGTGTCCTGCTAGTGGAGCAGAGGCACTATATGAATAGGTTTGGGAAGGAAAATCAGAGCAGAGCCGATGTCACATGTCCTCACAACAGTTCCAGGAGACATTGACCCTTTCGATAGAATGAGAAATTGAAGTCCATCGATCCTAATGAGTCTAAGACCACCCAGCTCATTAGAGATAAATGGAGGATTTAAAACTTGGTTGTTCTGACTCTAGAACCCTAACCCTTTTTTCTGTGCACAACTGACCACCTCCCCCCCACCCCAATTAGTGAGCCTCCTACTATTGAACTCCCCCTGCACACAGAGGGCATGCAGTGTCTTGGGAAGGAATCAGACGTCCTGCAATAAAGAACCCGAGTCACCATAGTCTTCTTCCTACCTCTGAGGGGATGTGGCAGTCCGTTGGGTGACTGAGCTGCCTTACACAATGCCAGGCTGGGTGCTGTGACATATTTGTGCCTTCCAGGGGCTTTGATGGAAGTGGCAGTGTTGAAGTTGCACAGGACATCAACTTGCAAAATTAGGATTTTCAGACAGAGCCTATACCTCTGTCCTCCTGGGTTATAACCAGTAACTGTTAAGCTGTGGTATCAAGCACCAAGAGGGTGCCGTGTGTTCATGGAGGAAGCCAGCCTTGCAAGCATTGCTAGGAGTGTGGCAGTTCATTGGTGTTGCAGCTTCAGGAAAAGCAAGGTGGAGTGGGCACAGTGATGAACTTGGACCTTGCAGTTGCAGCAGTGTTAATGTGCACCTGTCCTTACCTTCCTGTCCCCGGTGGATTCCAGGGTCATGGCCACCATGGTTCGCTGTCTATGTGACCTCACTCCCCATTCCGCAGTTCTAGCAGTACCGCTATTCTGAGGTCTTTCCTGCCTCACGCTCTCTGCCCTCATCCTGCACTGAGGGTTTAGAGTTGCACGTACATTGCATTTCTTCACCTGCTGTGTGTCAGTCTCCCCACTGGACGCTGATCTCTGGAGAGTGGGGATGGTGCCTTTTCATTGTCATATCCTCTGACTCAGTGACCAGCACAGCGTAGAGACTCAGGAGATATTTTCATGGATATGTTTAGCTTTCTCCTACAGACATAAAAAAAAAGCATCTAGAAATGAAGTGGGAGCCTGGCTTACCTCTGTAGCACCTAGAGCAATGAGGTTAATACATTTCACTTTATGTGTTCACTAAATTTTAGATGAATAAATGTAATACCATGGTCTGAGATGGTTGAGCTTTGGAAACTTATCAGAGTGACTTTTCAAGCAGAGCAATGCATCCTTTGGGCCAACACCCCACTGCTTCATAAAACTGTTTATGTTGACTGTTCTTTCAGCAGAAAGAAAATCAATGAACGCATTTTTGTGGCCCCAAAGCAGGCAGGGGAGGGTGGGGGAGAAAGAAAGAGGAAGTGAATATGGCTGAATACATGAATGGGTGAACAGGAGAAAGAAGAGAGAGAGAGGGCAATATCTCTCTCTCCCACATAAACATAAGCTGCTTCCTGCACATCCAGCTTTCTCGGCTCCCTTGTCGTACCCGTGGCCTGGAAAAGCCCGGGGGATGGATGGAGCATTAGGCTGGAAGTAATAAGGCTGTGCCTGATGTACTTCAGCATTTGCAGCAGATGCTACAAATGTCATAACATGAAGCTTTGGGATCATACTTGGAGGAAAAATTCAAGATAACAGATGGGGACCTCTTCCTTTTACCAGGGAGTCCTGAGTGACACTGCACTGATCCAATGACAGTCTCCACCCGCTTTCTACGGGGCGGAATCATGCCGCTAACAGTCTGTGTGCTGCGGGGTCAGAGGGCTGATAGCCGCCTGGCAGCACTCAAGAAAAGGCTTTTAAGACAGTTTACAAAATGAAAGTATAATAATCCTTTTTTTTTTTTTTTTTGCCCTTACTGAGGGAGCATAGCAAATCTAACCCCCATTAAAAATTTAAACTTTGCAAAAACATTTTCAGCATATTAATGCAGAGGTCAATTCTATCAATCAAAGGACAAGTATTAAACTTTGCAAAATTAGTGCCACATTCAAATCCCAAATTTGATGTGTTCTCTCTATTTTACTCTTTGAGAGCTATGGTCAAAGAGCACTGGGTGTCTTTTTATGGAGTAAGCACGTCATTCATGAGAACATGCAGTATTCCTTCCTGACAGACACAGAGGAGATGGAGAGGGAGGTGGGTATTGGAAGAGACGGACTTTTAATAACAACAACAACAAATGAAGAAGAAGCTCACACCATAGCCAGCAGGCTGTACTGAGAGAGCAGAGCATCCTCCCACATCAGACGCAGGTTCAGGCTGCAGGCACAGGCCTGGTCTGCTGCCTGGCTCCCTGGCCTGCTGAACTTTCTAACACTGGACGGCCTCACTCAGCGGACATTCTCAGTCATCTGTGCTTCGAGTCCCCAGCAGAGTGCCTGCCTCATTGTGTGGCTTTGTACAATAGTTTGGTGCTGTAGCCCTGAAGCCAGAATGAATTAGTTTATATCTTCTTGCTGAGTTCATGTCAGATAATAATCAAGACTCTGCCACTCAAAGATTTTCCTCTTCTAGATGTAGATTCTTCATTCTATAGTCACTTTATAACTGCCTCACTCATACATCTTTCCCAGACTGAGGGGATGCAATTCATCATACACATAACTCTGCTGGAATAAAAAAATGGGTTCATCAAGATCAATTTGTGTTTTCTTACCTTTTATTTACTTGTGTTAAGAAAAAGAGGACATCCTCATTTCATTCACTGTATAGAACGAATTAAATAGTTAATCTAAATCTTGTATCATAAAGCAATCCATGAAGCCAAGAAACATTGACAAAAGAATCAGGATTCTTGTTGGACTTCAGTCCTTCAAAAGTGCTCTCTTTTATATACTTTGTTATTTTGAAATGATTAAGAAACTAAAATTGTGCTGATTGATATTTACCATTTTAAGAAAGTCTCCTTTAGATTTGTAACAGTTACTTTGAAGTATCAGGAAAGTAAACAGGTCCTAGTCTGTAGTCCAGTCCTATGGCCGCTCTCCTCCCAATACCTCCTCAAATCTTTGAAGGACCCCCCACGCCCCTGAGGTACCCCTCCCCACCCTGTGCATAGTGCCTGCATTTTCCTGAGGCTCCCATCCTCAGAGCTGTTGACAATCAGGGTTTCATCGTTCCCTCTGGTTCTGTCTCTCCAAACAGCAGCTCAGCCCGTTGCCTTAGGGACGTCATTGTCAGGGGAAGTTTGGGTTCTGTCATGAAGAAGGTGTTAATCATCCTAGATGTTGCCCATCTAAGGGACGTATTATAGTTTCTATAGTAACTACCAGATTGTCCCAGGAAGGATCTCTGCCTCTTTTCCCAGCTACAGATGAAGGAATATCTGCTCCGGTAGCTAGAAACTCTTTTTCTTCTATAGCAAATGAGTTTTTAAGATGGAAACTTTGTTCTAAAAAGAAATCCCTGTAATTTGTTGCCCACCATATACACAAAACATTGTCAAGATAATTACAGTAATGTTTGGGTGCTATTTCTCTTTTAGACAACTCTCATTTTCATGTAGGAAATTATAAAAAGTTTTCAGAAGCCAGGGAGCCTGCAGCAGACCGGGCCTGCGCGTGCAGCCTGAACTTGTGTCTGATGTGGGAGGATGCTCTGCTCTCTCAGTCAGCCTGCTGGCTATGGTGTGAGCTGCTTCTTTATTTGTTGTTGTTGTTCTTATTAAAAGTCCTTCTCTTCCAATAACCACCTTCCTCTCCATCTACTCTGTGTCTATCAGGAAGGAATACTGCATGTTCTCATGAATGACATGCTTACTTCATTAATATGATTTAGTTCTTCAGAAGCTGAGAGCTTGATAACTATGCCCTTGACTAAACAGATCTATTGAATGTTGTATGTCTTCCTCTTAGTTCTTACTGGTGGAAGCCATAGGAGAAAGGCAGACATGGTTTCTTTTCCCCAAATTCAGCAATTCATTTGTAAGTATTAATACTTTCACAGTCATACCATCCCTAATGCTTTTCCCTAATGTATTCAATCCATACTTAGATTGTGGGAGAAATTTAAATATGTGTTGCATCAAAATATTTTTGAATCAGCGAAAGACTTCTGAGAGTTTCAATTATTTTATTGGATTAAATACCTCTTTCTGTCTAAATTGGTAATATACTGTATCAGAGGGTTCTGAAATATGAATTATGAAGGTTTATTTTTTAAAAAATCTACTAAATATACATTTTAAAGTAAACCCGAATTGTACTACTGCTGAACACAGGAGGTTTTTCCTTTTTGTATTTATTGGTCACCAGGGATTCAAATGCTTGATGAACAATGCTTGTCCCTATTTTTCTTCTCTGGTCATCAGTCACCCTCCATTTTAAATGGTAAAATCTAATCCTGCCGAAAGTACATTGAAAAGGCAATTATTTGTTTTCATATATTTACGTGATGCATTGAGGGGAGACCACAGGTTGTGCTGGCAACAGCGGAGTTGCAGTGGCAGTGCTGCTGGGGTGGGTAAGCTGGCACCTGGCACTTGTTTTCAGCGTCCCATCTCCATGCCAGCCTGCGGGGTCTGCGGGGTCTGCGGGGTCTGCGGTGTGCACACACAGAGACGTTTAGGGTTGAAAGGATGCAAGGGTGACTGGGGGCACCAAGCAGAGGTGTGAGGACGAGTTTCAGAATGAAGATTTGGTCCCATGGTAAACGAAAGAAATGAAAACATAACTTTTATTTTATAGGGAAACTCCTCCCCCCCACATACATACATACATACATACGTACATATATACATACTTCATAAACTTCTAAGGCTCCTGGGGAAACCCCCACCCACCCCAGCTTCCTTTGCCCAACAGTGAGGGAGGCTAATTGAAATACCTTTCTTTTCTTCGGAAAACACTCATTAAGCATTCTATTCTCCACTCCTCCCCAGCCCCTGACTTGGCTTAGCCCAATGCTAACACCCAGGGAGTGATGGCTGCGATGCCCTTAAGCATGCCCCCTTCCCACAAGCTTCCGGTGGGAACAGAGCCTCTCCCCAGCTGACAGACTCAGAGGGCAGCCCTCCTGGCCTGAAGCCCGCCTCTTCACAGTGAATATATTTGAAATACTACCTGCAGACCTTTAGGGCTACTTTTGCCTGTGCCCACATATTGTTCCCCATGGAGGGGACTGGACGATAAAAAGTCTCTGAAACTCTAAAACGGTCTTCCCAATCTGCCAATGGCTACTTTTCCTAATAAAATGATGATCCATTGGAAATCCTCACAACGTCATGCTCAGCTTCACTTTTAAATATCTTTCTCAAGCGGTCCCTTAAATGACAAGCGCCTTTCTCTCTCCCTGCCCTTGGTGAGCTGTGCTGGTGAGGAGCTAGGGCGCTCTGCCCTCTGGAAAGGGGGGAGGGGAGGGATATGAAGGAAAAGGGCAGCAGGAGACTCAAGTCAAGCAGGGCTCCTGACTTTTCCCCCTTTCATTACTTATGTGTGTCCACCGAGCTGTCCTGCTTCTGTTTTGTAATGGGTTCTTCCATGGCAAGCTGACCTTTTGGCTGAATAGGTCAAACTCCCACTGAGCGCTAATCCTCAGCCTTCCTGGCTTTTGTGCCTCCCCAACGGTGACAGCACTGGTTAGGAATATGACTGGGGGTGTGGGGTCTGTTTCCCAAAAGGGGGGTTGTCTTTCACTGCACTGAATTAATTCTCAAAGACTGCCTCACAAGGTTTGCAGAAGAGTCCAGTCCTAACTATGCAGAAGAGTCTAGATTAGAACATTTGTGCCAACATTGTTGAGGGACAGAACTGATTTCTCACATGCATGTTTAGGTGTGGTTTCCTTCCGTGGCTTCCGCTTTTCCCGTGGGAGAAAGGCCACGGTACAGCCCTAACGAGTCATCAGGTCATGTGAGATTTCTGAAGACAACTGCGATTCGGTAGTTGATTTTTAAGAACCCTTCCTTTTATATATCTCTTCTATTCAAAATATTCCAAGCCTCTAGGTGTTTTCTTTTTAACCACTGCAAAACATGAAATTATATTGTTGTGGTATTTGTTGATAACGATATGCTGGGCCCAGGTTTCTTTTAAATTGCTGAAAATTTTCTTTTGGACTATTTTTTTTTTGGTTTGTTTTATAATAAATAACAGTAACTAGCAATTTTAAATATCAGCTAGGTCCTCAGTAAATGCCGAATTGAGTTTGAAGTTGAGTTACTATTTTACTATGGTTTGGTTGTTTTTTCTTTTAACAGTTTGTATAAGCTGTTCAACTTCTGACACTCTCACATCTCCCTACCCGGAGGTAGAGACATAATCTTCACAGACAAGCGGTTGCATATTCCATTTACTTAGCAATGCCCTGTGTATGTCCTTTTTGGTTAATTTAGTTAGTGTTCTTTAACTTTCAAAAGGTAGTATTTTTTAATTGGACAAACAAATAAATGAAATATATCATTCGGTCAGATGAAACAGTGACCTATTCAGCAGTAATACATGTGCATTCTGTTTGGACTAGCAAATGGTTTCAGTAACTGTGGACTTCCCAAATCCAAGGACCTGAGAGAGCTTTATAGGCAATGTATTACTTTTCTGAGGATGATGGGCCTACTGAGGAAAATGCCTCTTTAGTTTTGTTGATTCATTAATGGTACTATATAGCCACAATGATATTAACTTGGGGAAACAAAATAACTTTATTTTCACCCTTACTGAGTTATCAGCTTATTGTCTTGATCTCAAAAAGCCAAATGCTGCCGAAAACCGGTTTGGCTCAGTGGATAGAGCGTCGGCCTGCGGACTCAAGGGTCCCAGGTTCAATTCCGGTCAAGGGCATGTACCTTAGTTGCGGGCACATCCCCAGTAGGGGGTGTGCAGGAGGCAGCTGGTCGAAGTTTCTCTCTCATCGATGTTTCTAACTCTATCCCTCTCTCTTCCTCTCTGTAAAAAATCAATAAAATATATTTTTTTAAAAAAAGCCAAATGCGATAGGATAAAAAGTACAAGATAAGAAGTACATTTTTAATGTCTATTCAGTTACCAATAACGCTGGAGTTAGACCTGGTCTTCTACCAGGGACATAATGGGCTCCTGTTTAACATATTTATGTTGGTTGTAAAATTAGGAACTGTCATTACAGCCCCACATCACCTGCATAAGTGCAAAACATATAAATCACGAGAAATTCCGGTGCCATAAAAATGCCATTGACTAGAATAGCATGAAACCATTTATAAGATACCTGTGCATCCAGCTGGCGTGTACTGGGATGCACACTCAGATTGCTAGAGGGTTTGAAAGACAAAGAGGAATAACTCTGCAGGTAGGACTCATGGGTGTAAGACCTGATGAAGACATTTGGGATCCCCAGGTTGACTACATTTTCTTAAATGAAACCCCTAAATATTTATGCATTTGCAGCATTTACTTAAGGAACAGCCCGAATCCTATGTGGGGAAAAGGGAGGAAAAGAAAGGCCATTAGTGGGCTAGTGGGCGGGTGTGCATAACGCCTGCAGCACCACTGAAGTCAGCTGTGCTTCGGGCGTGAGCGCAGCTGCCCTCTGTCACCACTGGGACATGTTTCTTGGGCCTCTAGGAAATACGCACACTCCTTATGCGGTGCTGTGTTAGCGTCTTCTGTAGGTTGTGACTATTGCTCTCCTGGCTGCCTCTTAATCCAGTTCTTTGTAGAAAAGTCTGTCTCTAAAATAAGTCCATTTTCTTTTGTGAGGTGCAATGGTTTATTTTGAATTTTGTAATTGGAAATCCTGAAATGCCCCTAAATTATGAACTATTAATATGGAGCTTTTTGGATCCCAATTACTGCCTCAAAAACAGAGTGGACACTTTTGAAGTTTTTCAACTCCCTCCTCTCCCTGTTATTCCCTCCCCCCCAGAATCTTTAAAAAAAGAAAAGACTGCAGATTTTATTCATGTGGGATCATTCACACCAAGCTACCATAATGTGCAATTAACACTCTAGAAACTGAAAACAGTATTCAGCAAGACAGCTGCATTATCAAAGATGCCAAAGGAGTTTTGAAGGGAGTAATGTGCGTGTTAGAATAGGAAATTAATCAGGAACACACACACACACACACACACACACACACACACACACACACACACACACAGAGAGAGAGAGAGAAAGAAGTAATATATTAAGTATATCTGAATATTTAAATTTTTAAAATCTTGTGTCTGTGTCTATACTAATAAAAAATTAACCTTAGGATAGGAACCTGATTTTTATGTTTTAAGATTATTAGTTCTGTGTTTTCCTGAAGCAAATAAGGAAGTCGAAATAGAGATCTCTAAGATCCCTGCCAGCTGGAATATTCTCAGATAATAATCACTCTTCAATTATATTTTATAAATTTTGCCATTGAAACAAAATGCCTCTTTTACTTCTTCTTGCCAGTAATACTGATACTTAACACTCATGCAGTTTTCAAAGTGTCTTTCAGACACTGACTCACACTTGCAGGGGTAAACTGCCTACTTTTGCACAGCACGATAATCACAAGTACATTTATATTATAATCCCTACTAAGCCATGGATGCAACCGACTGACTTAGTAACTGAGACGAAGCACAATTATCCCAGGAGCATTTTGCTGAAAATTTTTTGTAACTAGCTGGAAGTGGGTTTTAGAAGAAAGTGGCGGGGGGGGGGGGCGGTTTATTGTATTTTCAATTTATAGCGTCTAAGTTTGAGGGAGCAGAGGTTTGTAGTAACATTTTCAAGAAAAGAGGGAAGACATGGGGAATTTACTTGTTGAAAATAAGGAAAAGATCAGAATTTTTTTTCATGAATTACTGTAAACCACAAAGACTTTTATGTTTGAAAACTTACAAAAGATAAGGATCCCCAGAACAGACTTAAAAGCAAATTGTGAGCCCATACAAAAAATTGTGTGCCCACGCAAAAAATTATGTATAGAGAAAACGCTCAATTGTGGATCCCACAAATGTCTGGCAGCAAGCTCACTTGTGTTAAGGATAGGGGGCTCCCTGAGGGCAGGTGCCTGTGGGCAGCACATGTGGGCGCGCCAGGAAGAGCAGGACTGACGGTGTGAGTGGGGAACAGGAGCATTCCCAGGAGAGCACAGTCCCTGAGCTGGTGAGGCACAGGCTGAGTGCGAGGCCACTGTGCTTCTCCGAGATCCTGTAGGAATAGTTACGTGTGAATGTTCAGTAAACAGAAAAATCCAGCCACCCGAGACACTTAACACTAGTGTAAACAGTCATTAATGAGAGTCTCTTCTCCAACATGTTGCGCTTATTAAATTAGGATAAAGTAGTTGCATTAGAACATTAAAAAAAAAAAATCCTGCTTGTTTTTTTTTCTAGCCTAGAGAATATGAAAAGTTTAGGTTTTAGGTTTTATCTGGGGCAAAAGGCAGTATGTGTGTACTTTAAAAATACCTAAATTTTAAGAAAAAAAAGTACTAATTTATCTTAATGGAATGTGAGCATTCATGTTTTTGCTTCAAAATAAGGAAAACAGTCCAAGATAATTTTTTTAAAAATCTGGGTGTGGTTTGTTGTTATCTGACTTGGAAATCCAACCTAGGTTCTGCTTATGCTCAGGCAACTCAGGGCCAAGTTAACACTGGGCTGTGTTTCTTTGAGATGTCATTGTTATAGTAACTAGCGATGTAATTAAAGAAAATTAAGTTGAAGGTATGAATCTGAGCTCCAACTTAATTATTTTCTTTCTTTTCTTCCTTTCTGTTTCTTTTTCGTTTGTTCCCCCTTTTATTTTTTATTTTTTTCTTTCCTTTTTTTTTCTCTAAGTTATAGGTGCACAACGAAGGAGAAGCCCCAGTGCACTGGCCATTGAAGTATTTGAAGCACATTTGGGAAGTCACATTTTGCAGGTACCTACCTCTAAGAGAAAAAGAAGCTTGCTTATATCTTACTAAGAACATTCCATGGGTGTAGTCTTTTATTCATTTTATAAAATTTCAACTATGTATGTGGCTGGATGTTGGAATTCTGAAATTCTTATGAGTCCATTTTTTTTTCTTTTTAGAAAGCCATCCTTTGAGAGAATATTAATGAGAAAGGGAGGGCAAGTATTATTTGTAATAATTGAGATGAATTGCGCTATTTGGTTGATGCTCAATGTATAGTAGCTGGCTGTTCCCAGAATGATAGTATGTGTGCTGCATTTGTAAGTGGACATATGTATGTGTCTTTGGAGCTATATATTGTCTTAGGCAGAGCAAACTTTTGTGAAAGCAATGTGACATTTTTATGTGTTGCCAAATTTCAGTTGTTCTTTGCTTGAGTTTGCATTCATAAGTGCTTCAAATCTTAATGTCTGTCTCTCCCCCCAATTAATTTTCTCAGGGTGAAATCTTAAAGCATATTTTTAGTGAAAGGAGACAAACAATAATAATAATTTAATTTTGGTAATGAATTTCATGACAGATAAATGTGAGGGTGACTAGATGGACGTGCAGTTAGATATTTGTCTGAGAGCAGTTTCATGCCAAACTCAGCATCTCAACTGAAAACTTTTTCCTCGAGACTTTGCCATCATTTCAGCACAGCCATTGCTCTGCACTGTTTGTTTGTCCAAGGTTGATGTTGCCATAGCCAAAGCTTGATTTAACTACATAAGATACATTTTGAACGTGGAAGTAGAGAAGCAGACACGTTTGGGATATTTAGGCAACTTATTTGGGGGCGGGGGGATGGTTATGGTCTATTTTTTTAGTTAAAAAAGAAAAGTAAACTCCAAATTCCTATTTAGTCAGAGTTAAAAACATGACTTCTGTGGTGATTTTATTTTCTAGATAGCCAAAAGTAGTGTTGCCTTTAGCATGATTCCTGAAAGCATGTTCTCTAGAAAACTGTCTCCACCAGATTCTCCATGGTTGAATCCTAGTGAGTCTTCGAAGTGGTTCCTTGGCCAGTAGCCTCAGCATCACCTGAGACACTTGTTCAAAGGACACTTTCTGGGCCTCCCTCTGAACCTGCCAAATCAGAATCTTCAGGGTGAAGTCCAGTGATTTGTGATTTTTAACAACCTTTTGAGAAAATGTGATGTTTTATTAGGACTGAGATGTCACCGTTTACATTTTCAAATTTAAGGACCTAAAAAGACTTACTTACCTTGTTTATTCTTGTTTATTCTGATGTTTCTCATTTATCCACTAATATATCTTAAAATCCATGTAACAGATGTTTCTTAAAATACACCTTAGGAGATGCTATTCTATCATGCATATAAATTTTGAATTGCCTTTGCAGTAGATTAGTTTCAGGGCTATAGAAAGGAATTTGCTTTCCAGATCTTCAGATTTTTCTCTCTTTTCTGTACACACTTCGTTCAGAATTTCCTTTATAAGAATTATATAAGCCATGATATAATATGCATGTATTATAATGTGATTCAGGACGACTCCTATTTATATCCTGAAGTGATCAGTGCATTGACTTAGTCCATGAAAGAAATGGTTCAAAGAGCAGCTCCAGATTATTACCCTCTGAATTCTCTCTAGAACTTGACTCCAAAGTCCTCAAAACAGGGTGACTTAGGAGCTGCAAGAATTTAAAACACAAAACTTACGAGTTTAATTGAACATAAGCTTAAGGTAAATGTGTGGTACAGAATGGCTCCAAATGCTATTCAACATTAGGCTTCATTGAGAGAATAGAGGGTCTAGAATGAGGCTGCTGAGCTCTTCTGCTGTTTACCTTGGTCACACCTGACTCAGACACCCCTTTTTAAGACAAACGTAGGCAGCCAGATGTTACTCAGAGTGAAATAGCCCGACTAGTTAGTAAACTAGAAATCATGTTACGTGAGGAGCGGCAAAGGGCGTGGTGAGGTTTAATTTGGACAACACTCATCTTAAATGGGACATTAACGTCCTCTGTGTTGGAAAGCCTCCTCTGAAAACAGAAATGTATATATTCTGTGTGGCTTCAGAGTGTGGAAAAGAGAAATGGGTAAAAATTGAAGAGAGAAAAAATCATCTTCATTAAAAAAGACTTGCAAATAGTGTTGTCCACATTTGGAATATGTTCAAAGCCTTTGAATTTAAGAAGTATAGGTGGTTTGACAGGGGTGCTTTCACAATAGTGAGGCTTCCAAGCATGGTTGCACTAGGTGATCCTATCTATAATTATAATATGGTTTCCATATTTTCCTTCGGGGGGGTCCATGTTTGAGTCTGGTTGAATCAAGGGAAATGGGATGAATTCTTCCTTCCCTTTATGCTGTCCTTCCTTCACTTGCAAATATCAGATAAAAACCTATGTGGTCAACATGGTTTCTAACCTCACAGTCTACCACCATTACCAAAATATATCAAATGCTTGGTAAGAATACAGAATTCACGGCAGTAGGCACGTGGCTGCTGTGCTCAACTAGCTTGCAACCATTTGGGAGAAGATGAGGCAGTAGGCCTCCTAAAGTGAGAGCATCACACTGGTCAAGTACTAAGAGGCTACAAAGCCGGGAGGCCCTGAGTTTGCCACAAACCATCAAAGAAGACTTCTCAAAGTTGTTCTTTAGGTAGAGAACATTGAATAAGATTCTAATCAAAGCAGATGTAAAACACAAAGGCATGGGGACAAGAAGTCGTAGATCTTGTTTGGAAACTGTTAAGGTGTTTACATTGATGGCTGCTTCACATGCACAGGGGCGCACATAAGAGACAAAGATGGAGAAGCTATCTGAGCCATATTATGACAGGCCTAGTGGACCAAGCCAGGATGCTCTACCCATTGATGAGCTCATGAAGAAAGCTTTTGCACAAGAGATAAGGATTTGGTTTATTTCCAGAGTTATCAAAATATGGTATCTAGAGAGTCTTTGAGTTGTGAGAGGCTAAAGTAGAAACCATTTAGGAAATTATTACAACAGTCCAAGATTCCAAATGAAGATTTTTCTCCAAGATATAGTCTCTGTGAATGGAGAGTCAGGTATGGAATTGAGATTGAATTATTAGATGTGAAAGGCTAGGGGATGACAGGAATTAATAATGACCACAGGTTTTCTAGATTGGTAACCAGCTGTCTATACCCTTATCTGAGAGAAGTTAAATGGGATATTCTCTTAAATAGCCACTTGATAAATGTAAGCAGTTGGAAACCTAGTCTGATTCTCTAGAACAAGATAAAGTCTAGGACTGAAAATAGGGCTGGGGATTACTAATCACTATCATAGGGGTGAATGAGAGTTCAAATCCAGCAGTGAGCTGTAGACCCATGGAAATAATGTGGAGCAATGAGAGAAGACGGTTGAGGAGAGGCAACCCCAGTGTATATCATCACTTAAGATTGCAAGTAGAAGACGAGGAAAGAGTAGACAGAAAGGTAAGAGGAAACCATGGGATTTACCTTGCTTAAGGAAGGAGCATTAATAATGTCAAGGTGGCTAAGGCTAAATCCTTTAGTAAGATACATAATGAAGAGATGTCATAGGTTTTGTCCATTGAAATAGTTATAGTGAGGTTGTTAGGTGCAGAAGACAAACCTAAAGAGTGATAAAACATACAGGTGTCTGGAATTTGTGGTAAAAGAAGGGTGGGAATAAGAAAACAGTGTGAAGGGAAATTTTTGTTTTTAATGTTGTTAGAGTGTATGTCTGAGGTTCATGGGATCAATCATTGCCAATTGTATGCTCTTTAACAATTGGCTTTTCAAAAATCAATATCTTGTGGACATGTCTATATTAAGAAAGGATAAGCTTTCATTATTATTAATGGTTATATACCATTCCATTCCATAATTTATTTAACCACTTTCTTATCATTAAATATTTTGACCATATGTATAAATTTGCATTTCTTTCTTGTGTGTGTTTATTTAAATTATCTTTTTTATTAAATTTATTGGGGTGACATTGGTTAATAAGATCATCTAGACTTCAAGTATAAATTTGCATTTCTTATGCAAATACCTAGTGAGGGTGAGAGAGTGTGTGTGTGTGTGTGTGTGTGTGTGTGTGTGTGTTGTGTGTTTGTGGGTATGTGTGTTTCAATTAGAAAGAGCCTATTTTGGGTTGATTTTAGCTTAAATCTTGAATTTTTAGTATGTGTGATATTCTGTATATTGTTAAGTTCTCCTCTTATATCATTAAATGCTAACAATAAGTACTTATGAGATAGGTGCTATGATTACACACATCTTAAAACTGAGTAAACTAAGACTTAGAAAATTTAAGTAACCGACTCAAGCTCACAAGGCTAGTTAAGTGAGAATCCAATTTAAATATAGGATACTAAATACTAGATTATAATATTTCCCACGAATGATGGGGACATTTTTAAAGGTAATGGTAATAAAAGGAAATAATTTATATTTGGAGTGAACAGGATTAGGGAATTGATGGAATCTGGAAGGTAAAGTGGAGGTCAGTTCTGAATACCAGGGTGGAACTCTGGGAAATGCCTGTGACTTCTCTGTACCAAGTGCCACGCTGTCCTGCTGCCTGTGCCCCCACTGATGTGTCACGGAAGAGCATGTTAAGGACCCCTTGCAAGCATGTCAAACTTGCGGGGCCGCAAGCTTGACATGCTTGGTAGAGAGTTGGGGGAGGCAATTGAAGATGAATCCCTTAATTTTTGGTACCCATTTTGTGGACTGCAGTATGGTTTTGCAATGCATATCATATTAGCTATATATTCTCTTGGGAGAATTTAGCGAGTTTACTGGATCCTTAAAAATTGGATTCTTTCCTACTGAGAGGGAAAAGAAAAACAAAAAACACATAACTTAATGGTGATTCTATCAACATAAAAATCAACTGTTGCAAAGTTACCTTCTAATTTAATGATCCAGTAACAGTGTGTGTAGGCAAGGCCATTGCCCAGGCTGTGTACCATGCAAAACTAGGGCCACCATTCACATCACTTACATGGACACTTTACTACTGACTGTGGCCCTTGGTGTGGCTCGGTGAGCCTGTAGCTGTTTCATATATGAATTTCACAGCAGAGGCGTCCCCTGCAGGAGAGCTTAAGGGTTCAGCTGACATCAGTCTTGACTGTAGGACTTTGAAGCACAGGTGTTGGGCCCAAGTCAGGGCATTTTAGTTCACTTTAGTCTCCTTTGACTTTTATTCATTAGATGAGGAGCAGGGGGGCAAGGGGTCAAGATAGGCAGTTGTGCATTTTGTGACAAGCTAAGTAAAAATACAAGAACTTTAGGTCATTGGGTGGGATCTTTTCTGAATACAGTACACATCACTAAACACATAATTTGGTTCCTGCTTTGAAAGCTCTCTAAAGGCATTATTGTTCCTACTTCATAATATCCTTAATATGAAAATAAAATAAGTGGTATTTATTTTGACTTTCCCAATTTAGAGTCCAGATAGAATGAATATTCACATTTTATGTTCTCAAAGCTAATGCAACACAAAATGGTAACAAATATCTTTTAACTGGTGGAAGGACTTTCCCTTAGGTGCAGATTTATGAATGGAGTGCTTTACTTATTTGCGTGCCCTTGGCAAAAAGGTTTACGTTTTCTTCATTCTGTAAATAATGCTTATATAATTGTTATATAAAATTGCACTATTGTTTTCACATGCTCCATAGTAATGCTGCTTTACTCACCTCACAGGCATGAAAACAAAGGAAATCAACTCTTATACGTGGAAGATTTTTAAAGTTAATGTTTATATTCTTGTGAGCACATGGTGGTGAGCTACAGATAGATATTGTGTAAATTACTGACATTGTGTAACATATAATTCGGATAACTATTAATAGTTATAAAATGATTAAAGGATGGTTTTTATCCATAGCTATGTTTGAATGTTAAATAAAATCGTGTATGTTGGATAATATAAGCATAATAATAAGTACTCCCATAGTTGTGAATAAATGATATGAGTGTAAATACTTAAGTCTTGGGAGAATAAAAATAATATTCTATAAGAAATGCCCTAAGAGAGATAATAACAGAAGTGTGATATTCATATGTTAGTTTTGAGCTTGGCTCTATTGCATGAACCCTCCTATATCTATAAAACTGAGTCAGTATTATTGCTGAGAGAGTTGTGGGAGACAATTGAAGATGAACCCCTTGAAGATGAACAGAAAGAGAATCCCAGGGGCAGACCCTTGGAGGAATTCCGAGAGAGAACTGCCAAGGACGTTCCAAGGTGATGACACCTGTGGTTCTCTGTGTGGGAGTGGAGCAGAAAAGGCTGGGCAGAATGGTTGCTTACTGTCTGTCTTCCCCAGCACGACTAGGGAACTCTGTTTTTGCAGGGTCATTTACTAGTAGAACAACACTCCTATAGATGACATAGGTATGGCCATCACCTTAGCAGAACAGTTTAAATAATGAGTGTGTATATATATATATATATATATATATATATATATATATATATATATATGTATATTAATGGTGTGGGAGAAGGGAACTCATATGTAGCTATTTTTCTGTTTGATAGAATAATCAGAGACCTGTGTGGATGAAATGAAAGACCCTGTATATCTCAATCAAATGTCAGATTTTAACCATGTGGTTTTTCTTTCCCTTAATACCTTCAAGCATGGAATGGAGAGTAGAGTCATAACTCAAATAAAAGAAGAGTTTATGTTTAAAAGAGGATGTTATGGATCAGATTTAGGAGGAGAAAAAAAAAACAGACCCAGATTTACACTTGAATTTCTGTGTTTCTGTTTTTAATTACATTTTGAAGATTAGTTAAGGGCATACCTCGAAATCATGACAAGTTGGTTTATATACTATTTTGGTCCTGAAGAATTAGAAACATTTAAAAATTTGTGGTTGATGAAGGAAAACAAAATTAAGAGTGCGTTGTGATGTTTTATATCTTATTGTTCAAGTATTGGTAGCCACAGTCCTGCTGCAGTCTCTGAGACTTAATCAATTGTGGAAGACTAAGAAGATTCTTTAGAGAAAGGAAATTGATGTATAGGTAAAGGAGGTACTTATAACTATATTGGAATATGGGGTAGAGAATGCCAAATCTGTTACCAGTATCTTTTCTAATCACATTCAGCAAGAGAAAATAAAAGGTTAACTAGTATAATTCATTATGTAAGAAAAAAAGACTGAATAATACCTAAAACAGCTCAAAAATTAATACAAAAATATACATTATTGATTAAAGATGCTGCCTAGCCAAGTCAACATTCATTTCGCATTTGATGGTAGTGTTACCAAGAAGAATTCTGTGAGAAAGGATATTTTTTACTTTATTGACCATTTGGAATTCCACCCTAACTTGTTGCTTTATTGGAACCTATACATATAAAAGTATCTCCAGGAAAGTTGCTTGTCCTTACTCTTGATAGCCTTTGTTGGCAGAGTAGTGTACTGCTGGACATTAGTGCTAAAATGAAAGAACTTCATGTAATAGAGGCATTTTTTTTACTGAGATAGAAAGGTGAGTGGAAAGTGAGTGAGAGGTGAGTGACCCTAAAGTCTCCCTATAATCCAGAATGGTAAGAAAATGTTAAACTAAATATAGAAAAAGAGAAAGTTAGTGAATATATTTGCATATGCAAATTAGCTTAATTGATACTGCTTGCCTCTACAGGGATTTTTCATTACAAACTGGAGTGCTACATTGTTCAGCTCATATTGAGTAATTTAGTAACTAATGAGACCAGTTTGCACTAATTTGCATATGATAAATGAGCTTAATTGCAGTAAATAACTTGGAGGCATAATTACTTAATTTTCCTGTGTTGCATGGCTTTTAAGTTCACGTATGAACAACTCAAGATAATTTTGCATATTTAAATTAGTTGCTTTTAAATTTTCTTGAACAAAAAAGGAACACACCTTATCAATTGAGCTGTAAGACAATCAGAAGTAAGTTTTACAATATTTTTATTTAAAAAGAAAGGAAAGCAGAAATTTCTTGAGTCTGTTGTTCTCATCACTCACATTCTTACTTCAAATAGGACGTCAGCATTAATATTTAGGAAAATGTTTTAATGTTGAAAATTAATGCACAGCTTCTATTAGTAACTGAGCTGGGTGTAAACTGAAATATGTATATAAATGAATCATAACTTTTGAAATGGGGATTATGAAAGAGATGTGACGTGTCCCTTACCTAATTTGGGAAGCTAACCCTGGGTCTCCCATCTGCACTGTTCACGTTGTGCAAGTTGCAGGGCTTTGAGGAAGCAGCATCACTCTGACCCTGGCATGTACTTTCTATCTAGATTAATGCTTCATATCTAGGAAATTGGTTTCATTGGAGAATCTTAGTGATGTTTGCCAAGAATTACATCACTGGTCTTCACATTTACTCAAGAATGTATGTTTTATCAAAATCTCCATTCTCAAAATTGAAAAACTGAAGAATGTAGAGGTCGATGGCTAACCCATTATTTCAAGATACTTAGAATTTTACTTTGAAGGAAAAAAGTATAATTATTCAAAATTAACTTAAGTCATATAAAATCATATCTGTGATTCAGTATGAGAAAGTCGTTTAATGTTGTGAAAGTTTAAAACCTATCATTTAAAAACTCACTGCAGTTTTAAATCATCCTATCTAGTAAAAGAGTAATACGCAAATTGACTGTACCTCCACCACACCCACAAGCCACGCTCACAAGCCAATCAGGAGCAAATAAACCCAACCAAGATGGCTGTGGCCACGGAGAGCAGGAGGGAGGCTTGGGTTTCCCTGACAATGGAGGAAGCCAAGCTTTCCGCCTACCCTTGCCCGCCCAGGCCTCCACTCAATGCTACAAAGTTTCAATGATAGAAGATAAATAAATCCCAACAAAAATGATGGCAGCCACAGAGCTGGAGAGAGCAGGAGGCTTGAGTTGCCCCTGGAGATGGAGGAAGCCAAGCTTTCTGCCTGCCCTGGCTGGCCCAGGCCTCCACTCCAGGCTACAAAGTTTCAATTATAGAAGATAAATAAATCCCAACAAAAATGGCTGTGGCCATGGAGCGAGCAGGAGGCTTGGCTCCGCTCAAGGCTACAAAGTTTCAGTTATAGAAGATAAATAAATCCCAGATACCAGGGCCTTCACTTGGGTCGCCGGGGGGCATGCCTGGCCTGCAAACCACCATAGGCTTCTCGCCCAGGCCACCCCATGCCCCAAGGGAATCCCTACCCTGATCTGGGACACCCTTCAGGGCAAACCAGCTGGCCCCCACACATGCACCAGGTCACTATCCTAATAAAAGAATAATATGCAAATTGACCATCACTCCAACACACAAGATGGCTGCCCCCATGTAGTCAAAGATGACTGCCCCCATGTGGACACAGATGGCCACCACAAGATGGCCAGCAGGGGAGGGCAGTTGGGAGGGACCAGGCCTGCAGGGGAGGGCAGTTAGTGGCAAACAGGCTGGCAGGGGAGCAGTTAGGCATCAATCAGGCTGGCAGGGGAGTGGTTAGGGGGTGATCAGGCTGGCAGGCAGAAGCAGTTAGGGACAATCAGGAAGGCAGGCAGGCGAGCAGTTGGGAGCCAGCAGTTCCAGATTGGAGAGGGTGCAGGCTGTGCTGAGGGACATCCCCCCCCCCCCACTGCACAAATTTCATGCACTGGGCCCCTAGTTATATATGAAAAAGAGAAGGGGTCATTATGGTTATTCATTGGCTGCAATCTAGAAAAATAACTCATGAAACTTTTTTTCTGAAAAGCTCAAATCCCATTTAATTCAGTATAAACTTTCTAGATCCTTCAGGGGTGAGCCAGAACAAGTGTTAATAGTTGTATATTCCAAGTTTAAAATGTGAGTCCTTCATATAATAGGTGCTCAAGAAATACCTGGTAAGTGAATGAACTAATGAATCCCTCCCAAATAAAATCACATTTAACCCCACAACTAGGGCCTCATCTCACCTTTGTGCTCCCAGCCAGTTTTTAATCATATTCTCTGGGTAATTCTGTAGTCCCTTTATAAATTCTACTTTGTCTAGTTGCTTCTAGACTGCTAGTGAGATTATGGCTGTGAAAGTTTAAAACCTGGGGCAGAGTGTGGCAGATTCTTTTAGTGCGTGGATTTTGGCATTCAGCCAACTTGAGTTCACATCCCAATTTGCTTACTTATTAAGTGTGTAGTTCCTCTAATAGTCTCTTGTTCCTTCAAAGCCTCAGTTTCTTCATCTTTAAAATATAGAAACAGTAGTAGAAGTTTTTTCTGATAAGCATTTTGTGAGGATTGAGCAAACGAGTGCAGTTAAAAGTGCTTACTACAGAACCTGACATAGAAAATGTATTTAATAAGTGTCTGCTAGTATTTCTCTCTGTATGTTGGGCAGCCCAGAATAATGCCCATGATTTGGAGGAAAAATGTTACTCCTTATTTGGAGCATTAGCAATACAGGGATACAGGAGCAATCAATAAACTCCTCTCAGGTTAAAAGCAAGATAATGAATTTTCATTGAACATAACATAAAATGGTCTGTTTGCCAAAATGGTATTTATATTTGGTATTATATACTAGCTCACAATAAAAATTTAAAATTCGGTAGTAGTGAAAACATGTTTACCTTGAGAATGAAGATCCTTCTCAAAACAACTGAGGGCAATGTCAGAATAATCTCATTAGCAGCCTAGAAGCAATTAGACAAGGTAGAGTTTGTAAAGAGATTCCAGAATCCATGTGTTCTTTATGCCAAAATGCTGATAATACCATTTCTCTTCTCATTGTATTGTACAGTCCCCACGATTTGCTTAGAAAAATAGGAATAAACAGCCAATTGGAAATCCAGAAGAGCTAGAAGGTAGAATCCATGGTTACCCAGTGCTCTAAGTTTCGTTGAGGAAACATCGAAGTGCACACGTGATTCTCCTCATGCATGTTGCACAAATCCATCACCTGTCATGCCAGAAATGGCACCTTTCCACACAGGAGCAGAGGGGAGAACTTCCCAGAAGGCTCTCCGTGGTGGCAGGTACAGATCGCTTTGGGTTTTCAAGTACTTACTGACTTTGATTGGCAGAGTGAATGTATGCCATTGTCCACAGAGAGGTATGCGAGAAGTGTGGGTGAGGGAAAGGGGTGACAGGAAACTGTTGTTGTAGAAGAAAGCTGCAGCTTGGGTCACATGACTGAAAATAGTGCTACTAGTAAGTGGGGACCTTCTAGTTACACAGCTATCTCCTGAAGTCAGGATCTAGGAAAATGAGATAATAAATGTAAAAATACTAAGCTTTCGTTTGTAAATATTTCCTGAGTGCCTCATTTGCATCAGAGTTGGAGAAAATACTGAGATACAAAGATGAGCCTTGTGTCTGCCTGTGAGCATTCCCCGTCTGAGTAGAGAAGACCAATGACAACCAGACCAACACAGTTCAGTGTGACACAGACTGGTGGGCTTTTGAATCAGTTATGCCTGGATTTGAATTCCTGCTCTTAGTTACGTAGACTTGGGCAACTCACTTCACCTCATTCAGCCTCACTTTCCTCAACCCCACATGGAGATGGTAGCAGTTCTTACCTGTGGAGTGCTGTGTGTTACATGAGATACTACACACAGTGCCTGGCGCATAGTGAGGGTTCATCAACATGTGGCTGTGGCACACTGGCTGCACCTCAGCAGCAACATGAGGGAATCAGGCCACCCAGCTTGGGCTAGTCCACCAGTACTTCCCGTGGCTGCAAACTTAACATTACACAGTTCACCCCTTCACCCACCACACACTCCCTTTTGTGTCTCATGTTCATGTGGGTCTGATGGGGAGCGGGTATTTGAGAATCCTCACCTCACTGGGATACCTGCATCCTCTTAGTGGTCACAGATCCTGGAGATCAGGGGAGAAAGAAAGCAACAATGTCATGTGGTTGGGCAGCTTTTGTTTGGGGCCTGCTGATAGGAAGCTTGTTTTACAAGGCATGGGAACATATCTTGAATTCCTTCCCTAGCACTAAGGGTGGTTGAATTATTTGGAGATCAAAATGGAACAGAAAGATAATTATACTTTCAGTTTTTTTTTTACATTTTTTTTATTGAGGTATTATATGTGTACATATCTTACCATTGCCCCCACCCAACCCACACCCATACGTGCCCTCACCCCCCAGAGTTTTGCGTCCATTGGTTATGCTTATATGCATGCATACAAGTCCTTCGTTTGATCTCTTATCTCCCCCACCTCTCCCTAACATTCCCCCTGTAATTTGACAGTCTGTTTGATGCTTTACTGTCTCTGTATCTATCTTTTTGTTCATCACTTTATAATGTTCTTTACTATCCATAAATGAGTGAGATCATGTGGTATTTTTCTTTCATTGACTGGCTTATTTCACTTAGCATAATGTTCTCCAATTCCATCCAGGTTGCTGCAAATGATGAGAATTCCTTCTTTTTATGGCAGCATAGTATTCCATTGTGTAGATGTACCACAGTTTTCTGATCCAGTCATCTGCTGACGGGCACCTAGGCTGTTTCCAAATCTTAGCTATTGTAAATTGTGCTGCTATGAACCTAGGGGTGCATATATCCTTTCTGATTGGTGTTTCTAGTTTCTTCGGATATATTCCCAGGAGTGGGATTACTGGGTCAAATGGGAGTTCCATTTTCAGTTTTTTGAGGAAACTCCATACTGTTCTCCACAGTGGCTGCACCAGTCTGCATTCCCACCAGCAGTGTACAAGGGTTCCTTTTTCTCTGCATCCTCGCCAACACTTGTCGTTTGTTGATTTGTTGATGATAGCCATTCTGACAGGTGTGAGATGGTACCTCATTGTTGTTTTGATTTGCATCTCTCGGATAATAAGTGACTTTGAGCATGTTTTCATGTGTCTCTTGGCCTTCCTTCTGTCTTCTTTTGAAAATATTCTGTTTAGGTTCGTTGCCCATTTTTTTATTGGATCATTTATCTTCCTTTTATTAAGTTGCATAAGCTGCCTGTAGATGTTGGAGATTAAACCTTTATCAGTGATAGCATTTGCAAATATGTTCTCCCATGCAGTGGGCTTTCTTGTTGTTTTGTTGATGGTTTCTTTTGCTGTAAAAAAAAGCTTTTTATTTTGATGTAGTCCCATTTGTTAATTTTCTCTTTAGCTTCCATTGTCCTAGGGGCAGTGTCAGTGAAGAAGTTCTTTTGGCATATGTCTGAGATTTTGTTGCCTGTGGATTCCTCTAGTATTTTTATGGTTTCCCGTCTTATTTTTAAGTCCTGTATCCATTTTGAGTTTATTTTTGTGTATGGTGTCAGTTGGTGTACTTTCAGTTTTAAAAGTGGATGGAGTTCTTAGAAAATCTTAGGGTTATGTGTCAAATGTGAATATGAACATGTGCTGATGGGTATAGATGTCTGCAAATCTGGGCCCCATCACAGTGCTCTTTGTGGCTTTAGAATGGTCCCTGGCACTAAACATTATATTCTTGTTACCAGCATCAGTTAGGAATGCTGTGGACTAGAGTGACACCACCTGATTACCATTTATCATGGACCCAAAACTCAGTCCATGTGTCCAGGGTTGCTTTCTCATCTGAGTCCCCATAGCCTCCTAAGCTTTTAGGACTCTGGGAGAATGTGGGTGTGAGGAGGGTTGGAGGTGGGGACCGGGTGGAAAATGTGGTTTGTTTTCCAAACTAATCTGGTAGCAGATACCCATGGGCATCCTGGAACAGTACTAGTCTGCAAAACACACTTGGGGAAAGTCCAACATGGAATAATGGAATCAAAACTATTTTAAGATATTAAGAAAACTCTAACTACAATAACAACTAAATTGAACACATAATTGAACGATTATTATATGATAATGTCACATCTGTAGTCTATTTCACTAGGTTTTTAAGACAGAAGATTATTACCGAAGAATCTTCCTTAAGCAGTTGTCCCTCTTTGTGTGTATGCACGTGTGAGTGTGCGTGTGCGTGTGCATGTGTGTGTGTATGTGTATGTATGTGTGTGGTCAAATACTCTTTTTTTTTTAATTCCACAAAGTGAAAAACAAGGGAAGAAAATGTTCAGATGTCAAAAGATAGACAAGCAAAATGAGGAAAATAAAAATCAAGTATTTCTTACCATCAAAGGTTCTGTTTCCCTTTTTACATTGACTTTCTACAAATCAACCAAAATGGGATCGTGATCTTTGTCTCATGAAGACAGTTATGGAATAGCTGATTTTAAGAGAGAAATTATACAGCACGTCATGGCTGAAACATGTTTGCAGTGGTTTTATTCTTCTGAGCCTGACCTGGGTAATACCATCCCCATTAAAGACCACAGTGACCAAGACCTGTAGGCACCATTAATAAGAAGGCACTAGAGGGGTCCTGCGAGAAGCACAGGGATTATTACTCCCAGGCTCCACCCTCTCTCTACCGCAGGCAGGCACCTGCCGGCCAGCCCAGGAGCTGGGTCAGATGCTCCCAATCACCAAGACTCCAGTTGTTTTTATTAAGTCTTCTAGTACTTTATGGATATCACTTCTCAGGTACTTACCAATTCAGGGTCTATTTATAATTCTGGAGGAATAAACTATGTAACTGATGGTTGGATTACCCACACGGAAGCCTAATCAAATTCCCATGAGGCCAGATAACTGCTGCAGGAATTGTCTGGACGGAGCAGCTGTTTCCCTCATTTCTAAAGATATAAAAAAATTCAGGTGACCCTTTAGGCCACCAGAAAATGCCCTCTGAAATAACCCACTCTCAAACTCCTTTTGAGGGCGATACAGTGTTTTAGTAAATTTAGTCTGGTATAGAGATTAGACCAAGGGTAGAATTGACCTAAAGAAACAGAAAGTTCATTTTGTAAGTGGGAAGTCTGTGAGTTCCACATAAATACAAAGGCAAATGATAATATCAATGACTATTTTAATTGCATCTTTAATCCATAAGGATAGTTCAATGACATTTTAAATTATACTTTTAGAATTGCAGTCACACAGGAGATAAAACTCAGTAACTATTTAATAATGCATAGTAAGATCCACTGTATCCTCTCTTGAGATCACATTGAGGTGCACTGAATGTAAAAGCCCAAACCAGAATTTAGGCAGCATTTAATCTTCCAGAAGACATTGTTAGGTCTTTCTAAATAGTAAGTACCCGGCCTGGTCCTGAGTGGGCGCCAGTTATCTCTGCAGAATGATTAGTTTCACTGGATTCACAGCTAAGTTATATTATTTTTTTGGAAGAGCTGTATTGCTCTAAGTTCATCAAATCATTTTCAGTCCTGGAAGGTTCCTAATCAGCTTGGGGAATTTATGTGACAGAATGGTAACTGGCAATTATTTAGCCTGACTCTACTTGGAGATGATGTTCTAGTTACGTGGTTTTAGTGGGGACAAAGTTCAGGCTGAAATAAAGCTATCCCTTCTCAAGACACTGAAATCGGCAGGATCCCTCAGGCTGCTGCTCATTGTGTCCTCACTGAAAGTGTCTGAAGGATCCATTTAAAAAATATATTTTATTGACTTTTTTTTTACAGAGAGGAAGAGAGAGGGATAGAGAGTCAGAAACATCGATGAGAGAGAAACATCGATCAGCTGCCTCTTGCACACCCCCCCCCCACTGGGGATGTGCCCACAACCAAGGTACATGCCCTTGACCGGAATCGAACCTGGGACCCTTGAGTCCGAAGGCCGATGCTCTATCCACTGAGCCAAACCGGTTTCAGCCTGAAGGATCCATTTAAATAAGAATGGAAACTGTGTATAGACTAGACTCCTTCTGCTAAGAACACAGGAAAGTAAGGCAACTTCTGGATTCTCTAAAATTGAAAGGTTACAATTGGATCCTAGAGGAAAGTAATTTGACTCTAGTTCCCTGGATGCAGATTTGCAATACAGAGGTATGCAGAAGTTTGGGGAATGACAATATGCGTTAGCACACATTAACTGCTGCCAGGCCCTGAGTGAGCTGCTTACATGCTTTATCTCAGTTGGTCCTTTCACCCATCTTTTGAATTGGGTGCTGTTATTTCCATTTTAAGGATGAAGAAACTGACACGCAGAGTGGTAAAGTGCCTTGCTTAAGGACCCACAGCTGTTAGTAACTGGCACAGCTGGGATTGGAAACCTGGAGTGGAACTGGGCGACAGAGAAAGGAATTATGTAAGGGAAATATTAGGTATTAAATTATTTCGCAGTTGAAGTTTTCAAGTGGCATACTTTAAGCTATGGATTGAATAGAAACCAGAGGACATGCACTTTTGTTTAATAAAGAAATATTTGCCCTGAGCAGAAGACAACATTTTAAAGCTTGTCATTTCATTCCTGGGAAAGTATTTGAGGAAAATGACATGTTTCAGCCCTGTTTGCTGACCATTTTGTTGTCTCATGCTGAGACTTGCCATTTTCATAGCCAGTGGGCTGTATTGAATCAGACAGAAGCAATGGGTCATTAACAGAAATAGAGACTTGGGACAGACTGCAGAAGCTAAAAGAGGGGGTTGGGGGATCATTTTTGGCCACATCAACAAAGCTGTGTCTAATAAAAGCTCATGCAACTATGTTTGGAGTGTGTAGCCTGATTTTCAGAGAAATGTACCGTCAAACCTCAGAGGGAAGGTGGGGGTAAGAGGGAGAGATCAACCAATGGACTTGTATGCATGCATATAAGCCTAACCAAGGGATACAGACACCAGGGCATGAATGGGGGGAGGGGGGTGGGGGCAATGGGGGGATAAGGACACATATGTAATACCTTAATCAATAAAGAAAAATAAACAGAAAAAAATGTAAACTTTAAAAAGCACAAAGTAATTTTCCCAAAAGAGCCCCATGCTTAACATGAAAATATAGGTTGGAGAAGATACTCTTCTTATTTCTACATGCTCTTTTAGTCACACCAAGTAAAGATAACCGTTAAAATCCATTTAGTTCTTTTAAAATCCTGGTTTTATTTGCCTACTGACATCTGCATTAACCTTGAGATCTTAAACTCATAGCATTAATCCAAAAGGAGATTATAAAATTTTCAATCAATATCTAAATTATTAGATTATGTTTTCTTGATCCGTGGAGATTCTTCTGGATTCTTGTAATTGGGAAATGGGGTTGGAGGTACAGTTTTTGCCACTGAGGTCACTGTCCATTATTTTTAGCATTGGTCAGGTTATTCACCTTAGAAAATATGCATAACCCTCTCCTTTTAAATGCAACCAATGTAGCTGGGCCAGAAAAATACAGACCCTGGATATAGACATTGAACAAGTGTTCATAGTTAGCTTGCTATATATAAGGCACACCAGACACAGCTTTGGGGAATATGAAATGTTCCTTCTCTCAAAGAGTTTATAATACATTTTTGTGTCCTAATCTGGAATGACAGGTGCAGTTGTAGAGAAAGGATATAAAATGCCAATGATTTCATTTACAATTGAGTAAAAATTAGGAAATGGAATACCATTTTTAGCACTAACCATCATTCATGTACTTAAAAATTTCCCTGCTTAGACATACATGAATGTACCCATGTGTGTTTTTTTGGGGGGGAAATTCCCAAAATAATTGCATATGTGCCTTATGTCTTCTACTAGAAATTAAGCAACTCAAAGACAGGTGTCATGTCTGGTTTGTCTTTGTGTCTTCTATCATGTTTTGCTCTTAGTAGGTGCTTGCTCCTGTTGTAGATGATTTGAATTCGTGTTAACCATGCATGTAACGTCTATCAGATTGATCATTGCTTGTCTCTTATGTTATGGGCAACATTATTAAGAAATCAGTGATACTAAATGATCCCAAGGTTTATTCTTATCACTTGAAGAAGACATTTCATGTGGGCTCATAGTAGGGTTAATGTATTTATGCACCCACGTCCCCAAGCACCTTTTCAACCATGAGGTCATTAAGGAAAACACAGCCCCATCATGATGTCATTTCCCCCTTAATTTTCTGTTTACTTACATTTGGTTTGGTCCTAATTATGAATACCTTTAATTGCTTTATCACAGTGATTATTAATTGTGCCAAGTCCAAACCCTTTGAAAGGGAAGACATTCCTTCTCAAGGCTTTACATGATTGTATCTAGGAAGAATATTAAACAAAGAAATAGAAGTATTTCAACTTGCCAAGAGCTGGTCAGCCTTTCTACATTTCTAAAAACCTAGGGGTGATTTTTATTCTTGGATCTTTCAGAACTAGAAAAACTTAACCCTCTGTTTCTTTTCCCAGCATGTTATAATCTGCTGCTTTATTTACATGAATCATTCTGCCAGGAGACAATTTTGGAAATGAAATACATGCCAGCTGTCTCTACAGTATTAAAAAACTAAAAATAAATAAATAAACTTGGAGATCCGTACACCATCACCGAGGGAGCACATGGCTGTGTTTGCCTTTGTTGTTTTTCAGTTATGTGTATAAAATGGCAGTGATTGAGATTTTTCATGTTTGATAAAAGTTTAAAACACCCGATATAAATTATTTCTCACTGAAATGCTTGGTAGCAGTCAAGTTCATTTTAAGCAATATATAGTAGTTGAGAAAAAGTGATTGTTTCCTTTTTAAATGAAGGCACCAACTTTAAGATATAAAAGAAATAAAACCATGAGATTGTGTATTTTAATTCTATTTCTGTAAAATGGACAGATTTGAGATTTTAAATTTTTAGATTAATCATTTTAACATAAATTTAGTATAGTTGTTAATGTTTCTGTGTACTTTTTAAAACAATCTCATCCTACCTAATAATCCTACCTAATAAAAGGGTAATATGTAAATTACCATCACTCCGATATGCCCACGATTGGGCCAGCGGGAGGCGCAGGGGGCGGGACTCGGGATGGCCGGGGTAGCCGATTGGGCCGGTGGGACGCTGAGCTCGTGTCTGTCGATAGCGGTGGCACAAGCTCAGCATCTGCGCCATGGCCGTGCTGCAGAACAGAAGGGGCCTCTGGGGCCGCGAGCTCATGTCCCACCGCGGACCATCAAAAGCAGGGGAGCTGGGTGCCTGTCTGCTCCGGCACCAGTGGACAGGCACCCAGCTCCCCCGTGATCGAAAGCGAAAGAGTGTAGGGGACCCTACACATGCATGATTCAATCATGCACTGGGCCTCTAGTTATACAATGATTATTTAAATTTTATATCTATTTTATGTTCTTCTTAGAAGTATCAATATCTGTATTGCATTGCTATGCATTCCACGGGAATCTAATTGATGGAGTTCATATCAGTCAAACAAAGCTCATTTCTCCCAGACCCGCCTCACTGAGACATGGGCCACACAGGGGGGATCGGGCTGGAGACTGTTCATCCCTTGATAAGGGGTAGGTCTGGTCTGGGGAGGAAGAAGAGTCTGCGCTTTGGGAAAGTTGGCACAGATGAGCAGGGGGACACGTCGTAGTTAATTTATTATCAAGCTACCCCTTCTCCCTCGAGGAAGACTTTAGCATTTGTAATCTATGATGATTACGCTTGGGAAACGTCTCTTTTTCTCATTCTGTTGCTCCCACCTGGAAGAAACCATTTATCCAGTGGCTCATTTGCAAAGGAGCAAGTGAAGAGAGGTGACGTGTGCATATAGATCCTCCCTGGCCTTTTTTCAGGGTAGGTGCCTGTGACACACAGCTGTTCCAGCGCTGTGGGGAAGCCACCCCAGATTCTGAGAGACACTGACACAAATGCATCTGCCATAGTGCATTTTCTTCTGATGCTAATTTTCTCTGTTGGACACGTGTTGCATAAGGTTACTGTACAGCTTTTAGACACTGCACCCTATACTTCCAATCAATGGAGGTTTAAAAATTAAGAATTGAAGGCATAGCTCCAATATTTGTCAGGTTTCCTTTGGTAGACATAGGCAAAGAAAGCTGATGAAGCAGGAAGTTCCTGGTGTGCTGCAGTGGAAGGCGGTTACCTAGCTTATGTTTTCACACACACAGTGAAGTGTAGACAGTGCCAATGGGCACCACAGGGCGGGAGCAGGCCAACCCCCAGCAGAGAAACAATCAGGTCCAGCGGAACAGTCGGCAGTGGAGCCAGGAAGGAAAAGCTGGCATCCAGATGCCCGTGCTGTGGAAATCTTATCCGGAATTGCACATATGGATCCTGCATCTGCTCGGGGTATGCCAGCAGCCGGCATCCAAACTGACACAGCTTCCATGGCACGGAAGGCAGAGCATGGCTCTGTGTCTGCCTCCCTCGGCTGAGACAGCTGTCAGAAGTGGTGGTATTGGCCTTTTGATAGCTAATTTTCAGAGGACCAGTACGGACTCTTTGGAGTTACAGGTTTCAAACACCCACTATGAGTCATTTTTGAATGGTGGTGGTGGCAGAGAATGCACACACAGAGATAAGTTTGTGGGTACACACGAGCATGTATATAATTATGATTTGGGGGAGGCAATGATGGTATTCAAGGAAAATTAGGACCAAATGATTCTGGGCAATGATTTAAGTCCATGCATACTAAATAAACACTTGATGTACATATTTTGTCATAGGAATTTGGTTAACAAATCGAATAGTGGCAATAAGTTTTCTCCTCTTTCATGTAAAAACAGAGAAACTCAAATTTACAAAATGGGAGCATTTGTCTTTCAGTAAGTACTTTTCTTATCTCATCATATCTGCCCCAACAGCAAGCTGAGTGATTCCACATAAACAACTCACCTTTTCATCTCTCTCATTTCTCAGAATCCTTTTTAAACAGAGAAAAGAGAAGTTTCATTTCTTGTTATTATCTCGAGTTAGTATCTTGAACAGGAATGAACAATGGGCAAAGGTATGTATTGGGGTCAATTTATATATCTACTTTCAATTTTAACCACTTGTTTATGTTACCTTTTATCTTTATGGATATCATTAATTCCTTTTTTAAAATACATATTTTTATTGTTGATAATATTACAGAAGTCTCCCAATTCCTCGCGAGCCGCAGTTTGCCGACCATGGCCCTAGGAGCTGTATCAGCAAAACTTCTGCTATGTGAGATGTCTGAGATTTTATTTCCTATTTTCTTCTAAGATTTTTATGGTTTCATGCCTTACATTTAAGTATTTTATCATTTTGAGTTTATTCTTGTGGATGATGTAAATTGGTGATCTAGTTTAATCTCTGCATGTGTCTGTCCAGTTTTCACAAAACCATTTATTGAAAAGACTGTCTTTACTCCATTGTATGTTCTTGCCTCCTTTTTCAAATATTAATTGACTGTAATGGTGGGTCAATATTTGGGGTCTTTGTTCTGATCCATTGGTCAATATGCCTGCTCTGGTGCCAGTACCAGGCTGTTTTGGTTATAATGGCTCTATAGTATACTTTGATATCTGGTATTATGATCCCTCCAACTTCTTTCTCAAGATTGATGCAGCTATTTAGGGTCTTTTATATATATTTTTGGAGTATTTGTTCTAGTTCTGTGAAGTATTCCATTGATACTTTAATAGGGATTGTGTTGAATCTATAGATTTCTTTGGGTAGTATAGACATTTTAATGATATTAATTATTCTAATCCATGAACATGTTATACGTTTCCATTTGTTTGTATCTTCTTCTATTGCTTTTCTCAATGTCCTATAGTTTTCCAAGTACAGGTCTTTTACCTTCTTGGTTAAGCTTATTCCTAGGTATCTTATTTTTTTGTTGTTATTGCAATGGTAAATGGGATTACTTTTTCAGTTTCATTTTCTGAGAGTTAATTATCGGTGTTTAAAAATGCCATCGATTCCTGGATGTTTATTTTCTATCCTGTTACCGTGCCAAATTCATTTATTAAGTCTAGTAGTTTCCTGGTGGAGTCTTTAGGGTTTTCCATGTACAATATCATGTCATCTGTGAATAATGACAGTTTTACTTCTCCTTTTCAATTTGGATGCATTTTTATCTCTTCTTCTTATCTGATTGCTGTTGCTAGAACTTCCAGTACTATGCTGAATAAGAGTGGTGAAAGTAGACATTCTTTTCTTATTCCTGTTATTAAGGGAAACACTTTTCATTTTTGCCCATTGAGTACTATGTTGGATGTAGGTTTGTCATATATGGCCTTTATTATGTTGCGGTATGATCCCTCTATTCCCACTTTACTGAGAGTGTTTACAAAAAAGGGTGCTGAATTTTGTCAAATGCTTTTTCTGTATCAATTGATACGATCATGTAATTTTTTTCATTTTTCAATTTGTTTATGTGATGTGTCACATTTATTGATTCACAAATATTGTACCAGCCTTGCATCCCCAGAATAAATCCCACTTGATCATAGTGTATGATCTTTTTAATATATTGCTGGATCTGATTTGCTAATATTTTGTTGAGAATTTAGCATCTATGTTCATCAGGGATATTGGCCTGTAATTCTCTTTCTTTGTAGTGTCTTCATCTGGTTTTGGGATTAGGGTAATGCTGGCTTCATTAAAAGAGCTTAGAAGTGTTCCTTTCTCTTGAACTTTTTGGAATAGTTTGAGGAGGATAGGTGTTAGCTCTTCTTTGGATGTTTGGTAAAATTCTCCTATAAATCCATCTGGTCCAGGACTTTTGTTTGCTGGGAGTTTTTATTTTTTATTTATTTTTTTAAAATATATTTTATTGATTTTTTACAGAGAGGAAGAGAGAGGGATAGAGAGTTAGAAGCATCGATGAGAGAGAAACATCGATCAGCTGCCTCCTGCACACCCCCTACTGGGGATGTGCCCGCAACCAATGTACATGCCCTTGACCGGAATCGAACCTGGAACCCTTGAGTCCACAGGCAGACGCTCTATCCACTGAGCCAAACCGGTTTCTGCTGCTGGGAGTTTTTAATTACTGCTTAAATTTCATCAGTTTTTATTGGCCTACTCAGGTTTTCTGGTTCTTCCTGATTGAATTTTGGGAGGTTGTATTTTTTTTTTTAGGAATTTGTTCATTTCTCCCAGGTTGTCCAATTTGTCTGCATAAAGTTATTCATAGTATTTGCTTACAATCCTTTGTATTTCTGTGGTGTCCACTGTTATATCACCTCTTTCATTTCTGATTTTATTTATTTGGGTCCTCTATCTTTGTTTCTTAATTAGTGTGGCTAGGTGGTTCATCAATCATGTTTATCTTTTCAAAGAACCATCTCTTGGTTTTATTGCTCTTTTTTACTTTTGTTTTGGTTTTGTTTTTGTTGTGTGTGTGTTGTGGGTTTTTTGTTTGTTTGTTTGTTTGTTTTTTGTCTCTATGTCATTTATTTCCCCTCTGATCTTTATTATTTCCTTCCTAGTACTTCCTCTGGGCTTTTCTTGCTGTTCACTAATTCATTTAGTTGTAGGCTTAGATAGTTTACTAGTCCTTTTTCTTGTTTCTTGAGTTAGGCCTGTAGTGCTATGAACTTCCCTCTCAGGACTACTTTCACTGTGTCCCTTAGATTTGGGGTGATTGTGTGTTCTTTTTCATTTGTTTCCAGGAAGTTTTTAATTTCTTACTTGATCTCATTGGTAACCCATTCATTGTTTAATAACATGCTATTTAGCCTCCATGTATTTGTGTGTCTTTTAAGTTCTTTTATTGTAGTTGATTTCTAACTTCATACCATTGTGATTTGAGAAGATGCTTGTTATGATATCATACTTCTTGAATTTGTATAGCCTTGTTTTGTGTCCTAACATGTGGTCTGTCTTTGAGAATGATCCTTGTATGCTTGGGAAGAATGTATATTCTGTTGCTTTGGGGTGAAATGTTCTGTAAATATCAGTTACATCCATCTGATCTAGTGTGTCATTTAAGACTTCTGTTTCCTTGTTGATTTTTTTTTCTGGAAGACCTATCCAGTGATGTCAGTGGGGTCCACAGCACAGGCCTCTTAGTGAAATGATGGTTTGTTCACCATTCCCTCATTTTCCTACTAATCCATCCCATATGCATGTATGTAATTCTTTACTGAGTACTGGACCCTACAATTGGATGCTGCAAACACCAAGAAATAGTTAAGTTCCTTTTTTGTGTATTTCTCCAGTCAGGCTAAGGAGGCAGATATAAAAATAATAAATTGTTATAAAACATATGAGGAGCAAAACTAGAGTCTTAGAAGACACAAATAATAAAGGAAGGCTAGCGGGAGAAGGCTTGAATAAGACATTGAGAATCAGAGAAGGTGCCACAGGGCTGTGATCCTACAGCAGGACTTGGTGGGCAAGCGTGGGTCTATCAAATGGAGCAGGAGCCAAAGACACCCCAGGGCAGAGATGGCATGACCAGATGCTCAGGGATTTGCAAAGACATATGAAGTGGTTCTGTGGGGATACAGCATGAGGACTATAGAAAAATTAGCATCGGTTTCTATTCATTTTGATTCAAAACAGCATTTATTAAATGTTTATTTTGTGCTGGTCCAGAGCTGAACTTTGGGGATATTAATGAGTAATTAACGCAGTTTTCTTTCTTCAAGGAACATGCAGTAGTATAAGGGAGACAGGTATTCACAGAGTGACTTCAGCAAGGGGTGGGGGTGTACAAGATGGTGAGGAGGTAAGTCTAGTGAGAATGTCAGGTTGAAAGCAAACGCCAGTGCTGAGGGTTTGGACTTTACCCCGAAGGCTCTGAAGAGCCATAACAAATTTTGCACTGTTCTTGGGAGGTGTATTGGGAGAAAAAAGAACAAGCAGACAGGGGGAGCCACCCTCAGTGGCTGAGATGGTCTCTGGCAAAGGTGAAGAGGCTTGATCTGGAACATGATGACGAGACTGCAATAGAGATGGAGCCAAGAGTTTTAAAATGACAGATTTTCATCATACATATTTCACAGGAGCAATATGAGAATTAAATAATACAATCCATGCCAAGCCCTTCATACAGTGCCTGGCAAACAGTGAGGGCTCCATAGCTGATACCTTTAGTCACAGAGCAAATGAAAGGAACAATTCCTACAAAAGACACTGAGTATTCTGTCCTTAAAAAGACATCTTGGTACTGTGTGAGGTATATACCACACTCTTGGCAAAACTCTGTCAGGCGGTAAATAATAACATTTGAAAACAAGTGACTGATCATTATTAATTCATTTGGAATATAAAAATGTTAGTCATTTGGAACAAATATCACAAAAATATTCTACCATCAGTACATTGTTTTCGAAATTACGTGTGTTTCCTTTAAAGTACTTTTAGTAATAACAAAGTCACTTCTCACAGGATCCCTTTGAATCCAGCTTCACTATGGGGAGAGCTGAACTGGCTATGAGAATGCAGTCAGGATAATTCACTGCCCCTTCTTAACATCCCTCACAATATGTATGTTATTAGGGAAGGAACTTCTGATTGAGTTTTCTATTCAACCTCAATGAAAGAATTGGACACCTCAGTTCTATTCTTTTCTTCATATTGTCATCACAAAGTGGCACTAATGCAACTCTCAGCTTTCGAGTGAGTTGAGCAGGGGCTGATGTTTGAGACTGAAGCCACGATCTTAATTTAATTAAATAAATTTTAGTGTAACATTAAGATAATACAAAGAAGTTAAATTTATCTTGATTATTCTGCAGCCTAGAAAATAAATAAGTTTAATATTTCTTTTCATTTAATTTTGGAGCCAGAATGTGATAAGCTCCCTCTCTCTCTCTCTCACTCATTTATAAAATATAACAATTTTTTCTCTTTTCTTTTTTTTGTAAACTAAATGAATAATTTTTGAGTGAGGCATGTTGTTTCCTCTCTTCTTGTGTGTTCATACTAAGTGCTGGTATACTTCCATTCTGTTTTGACTTGAACATTAAATATTACCTTGAACATATACTTCTCAGCAGTCATGTTCTGATAGTGACATATTGTACTCTTTGAAGGGTGTCATATGGTCATCTGTCAGCCGAATGTTGTTCCATGGAAAAAAATTTATTCTTTAGATGTCATCTAAAATGCCTCATCTAAAAGAGAAATACAACAGTATTCACAAAATCAGGATGTGAGGAAACCAGAGATGGGTAGGGTTGACCTAAGGTGGGTGGAAAGGAGTTAGTCCATTCAGAATATAGTCTTTCTGTAGTAAATATTAATAATAGTTGTAGTTTGAGTATTTTTAATTTGGTATGATTGTGTTTTATGGCAGAAAAACACATGTTTCCTTTTGGAATTTTTGGTACCTATTCACCCTGTCTTTTGCTATACAGACAAAGATGCAAACAAGATTGCTGGTAGTGTTAGGGTAGAAAGAGTGCCACCTCCCTATACAAGACGGCAATCAGAGAACAACGTAAGAGACTGTGGTTTGCTGTATCAGAGATTAGAGTGACAGAGAAAAGAACGTGTTCTTGCTTCAGAATAATTTAGCAGTCAATATTTCTATCAGCAATATTTCTTTCAACAGGAATTAAGATGTTGGCCCTTATCCAAAGACACCTCATCCCCTATTACATTATAGATCTGATCCAGCTGTCTCTGCCTCTGCAGAGAGAGGAGGGCAGGTCTAATAGCCAATTTGTAGAGTGTAGTGCACTAAGTATGTAGACAATGAATGTTCCCCTCTAAATGCATTTTCCTCCTCTTTAATCTTTGCCTGGTAAAGACCTAGAACTTGGTGGATGCCTTTATATTCCATCTTGAAAATGTAGGGAAGAGTATGCTTCCTGGGTTTGTATGTCACATTGCATTTTTAGGATCTAAAAATTTAGAATCTATTCTTACAATGGGAAAAGAGGGACAACACCTGTTTAGTTTTTTATTATTTTATCACTGCATTTCATTCCTGAATTCCCTCCAAATTAAAATAACTGCATCCTCTCATCTTTCGTAATTTAATTTATATAGTTCTATTGCTTAAACAAACAAACAAATGAAAACAATACCTAAAAGGCACACTGCATGCTTTTATATATTCGTGCCTTGGAACATTTTCAGACTTTTTTCTTCAGCTGTCTCTACCATTTATATTATGTGGCCCTTTGAACTAATTAGTGCCCATCAAGGTAACAATAAGGGTAACAAGAAGGCACAGACATTTGAAACATCATAATACCAAAGAAAATAATCAAATATTAAGAGGTGAGAGTAGATATTTAAGCAGAGGGAAAACGGAAGTCCATAATCTTGGGCCTATCTCTTAATTCACTTCCAACATTATTATTTCTTATTTTCATTCAGGTTTGTTCAATCTCAAAGGCTCTTCTAATTTTTGAGGGAGACAAAGACAGAGAGAGAGAAGTGGTATTTTTTCCCAGGGCTGAGAAGACACTGTTGAAGTTTTTATGGTCTGATACAGAAAAATCACACCGAGAGGCCAATGGTAATAACCTTGCAGTTAATCCTACGGGATACCATGTTATTTTTCTTGTCTCTTCCGGAACTTCAGAGAAATGATCACCCTTGGGTATACTGATGGCAGCAGAAGGTCTTGGATCAAACTCCCAGATATACTTTATCTCAAATATACCACAATTTAAAAATAACTAATTGAATTTCAAATGAATAAGAGAGTAGTTGTATTGATAAAGATGATAGCCTTATTGAATAAAAACATTCTTTTCTAATAAGTCAGCAACTGAAATATTTCTAGAACTTTCAGATTAGGGGTGACATTTTTAGTTTAAAGAAGATAAATTAAAATGACTAAAATGCTTATGAGATCATACATTTATTGAAAAAGTTGGCTTGAATAATGGATTATATCAATAGTTCAAGGACATGTGGATTATAATCCCTCTTGTCAGTGTCTACTTTTTACAAAAGTAAAAAGCAGATCCTTTTTCTTGCTCTTAAAATTACTCCTGGATTGTAACATGTATATTAAGCAAATATAAACTGCAGGGGAAATGAAGGAACTAATACTTACTGAGCATTTATCAGATGCTATATAACTGAGTTCTCAACATTCACAACCTCCGAATAAAACAGCTGTTAGCATACCCATTTTATAGATAAGAGAAAAAAGGCTCAAGGTCACTCAGCAAATAAATGACATAGATTGGATCTGCACCTACATCTTTCTGATGACAGTGACTATGCTCTTTTATTCCATACACTAGTACAACCTATCTAATAAAAGAGTAATATGCAAATTAACCATCACTCCACTACACACAAGCAACGCCCACCAGCCAATCATGAGCGAGTATGCAAATTAACCCAAACCAAGATGGCTGCAGCCACAGAGTGAGCAGGAGGCTTGGGTTTCCCCGGCAATGGAGGAAGCCAAGCTTTCCACACACCCTCGCGGGCCCAGGCCTCCACTCAAGGCTACAAAGTTTCAATTATATAAGATAAATAAATCCCAGATACCAGGGCCACTGCTTGGGTCGCCGGGGGGCTTGGCCAGCCTGCAAACCACCATAGGCCCCTCACCCAGGCCGCCTATGCCCCAAGGGAACCCCCACCCTGATCCGGGACACCCTTCAGGGCAAACCAGCTGGCCCCCACCCGTGCACCAGGCCTATATCCTATCTAATAAAAGAGTAATATGCAAATTGACCATCACTCCAACATACAAGATGGCTACCACAAGATGGCCAGCAGGGGAGGGTAGCTGGGAGGGACCAGGCCTGCAAGGGAAGGCAGTTGTGGGCAATCAGGCCAGCAGGGGAGGGCAGTTGGAGGGACCAGGCCTGCAAGGGAGGGCAGTTGGGGGTGATCAAGCCTGTAGGGGAGGGCAGTTAGGGGTGACCAAGCTGGCAGAGGAGGGACGTTGGGGGTGACTGGGCCTGCAGGGAAGGGCACTTGGGGGGGACCCAGGCCTGGAGGGGAGAGCAGTTGGGGGGGACCAGGCCTGCAGTGGAGGGCAGTTAGGGGCAAGTAGGCTGGCAGGGGATCAGTTAGGCATCAATCAGGCTGGCAGGGGAGTGGTTAGGGGGTGATCAGGCTGGCAGGCAGAAGCGGTTAGGGGCAATCAGGAAGGCAGGCAGGTGAGCAGTTGGGAGCCAGCAGTCCTGGATTGTGAGAGGGATGTCCGACTGCCCGTTTAGGCCCAATCCTACCAGGAGAGGTCCCAGATTGGAGAGGGTGCAGGCTGGGCTGAGGGACCCCCACCCCCATGCATGAATTTTGTGCACCAGGCCTCTAGTTTTACTATAATAAAAATACAATAACAGATTAAGTAGTACTAAAGCTCAGAATAGTATTAGGAATTTATTAGCTTAAGACCTGTATTAATATCCTTCAAAAAATCTGCATCAGTTCATGTGGCTTAGTGGTTGAGTGTTGACTTATGAACCAGGAGGTCACAGTTCGATTCCAGGTCAGGGCACATGCCTGTGTTGTAAGCTTGATCCCTAGTAGGGGGCATGCATGAGGCAGCCAATTAATCATTCTCTCTCATCATTGATTCTTTCTCTCTCTCTTCCTCTCTTCCTCTCTGAAATTAATAAAAATATATATTTTTTAAAAACCTGCATCTCTTTTTTGTTGTTGTCGTGATTGGGGTGACATTGGTTAATACAATTATATAGATTTCAAGTGTACAATTTTATAACACCTCATCTGTATATTGTATTGTATGTTCACCACCCCAAGTCAAGTGTCCTTCAGTCACCATTTATCCCTCCTTTACTCTCTTCTACCTGCCCTCACCCCCTTTCCCTCTGGTAATCACTGCACTGGTGTCTGTGTCTTTTTCTTTGCTTAAGCCCTTCACCTCTTTCACCCAGCCCCCAATCCCCAGCCCCCCTGACAGCTGTTAGTCTCTTCTCTATACCTATGAGTCTGTTTCTATTTTGTTTATTAGTTTATTTTGTTCATTAATACTTTAAAAAAAAACTAGTAGAACATTTTCTTTTGTGTTTTGTTTACTATTTTCATGTTTTCAGAGGATCTGGAAGTCTAGAAAGCCTCTAGAAGCTAATAAATGAAATTGTGTTATAGTGTTTTGTTTGCATAGTCTACTAAAACAGGCATTTTACATTTACCATTCCTGTTTTCTACCTCAGTCCTATTACCTTGTTTTCTACTTCATCTCTAGTCTTCCACCTATTGAATTTTGCCTTCTTCCACTCCAAGTTTTCCCTCCTCTGCTCCTCACAGCTCCTCAGTGTGAACTTGGAAGCTGCAGGTTAATAGCAGGAAGTGATCTATCAGTCTCATGGCCATGGCTTTGGGCTGTGATTTGCTGAGAGTCTATAGGAAATCATTTGCTGGGGTAAACTCTTCTCTTAGATATAAAATCTCACTCCTTAAATACTCCTTTGTGATAAATGTTCCTTTCACACAAAATAATTTTTAAATAATTTTATTTAAAAATTATGTTGTGTGAAATAATATCACAGCATTTTGTATGTGTTGAGATGAATGAGAAAAAGCCATGGCTAACATCTGTCAATTAGCAGCTTATTAATAAAGTGTGCCTATATCAAGATGTTTTACTTAATATGGGGTATTATTAATTGATGATTTCCTTAACCAATCAAAGTGATATCTGTTAAGTTGGGGCCATCCTACCTACTGTTAGTTTACAAAAGGTAGTAGGGGAGACTCCTTTTGAAGATGGTTAAATAAAGAAATAAAGATAGGCTACAAAATTAGATGCCACTAATTTGCATTTCTATGCATGGCATACACTCACAGAGGACAGAAGTTGTTTACAACTGTGCATCACATCTTGCAAATTCTGTTGCAGTGTTTGAGGCATTTCTCAGGCCCAGTGCCTTCTGCTTCCAGGTCTTTGCATTTCAGCTAGATGCTACCAGTTAGGTGCATTTTAGGTATATACTCTTTCTTCACTGTTCAAAAAAAGAAGTGGGGGATAGAAATTTTATTTACTCATGTAACAAACTGAAATAGAGTTAATTTTCAGGGTTGCAGCTGAATTATTAGAGATTACTAGGTTATAAATGGCAAAAGAAGCGTCCGTTGCCTGTGTGGTAATGCTGTCAGGGACCCTGCGGCTGTTGGCTCAGTTCAAGATGTATTATACTGCTAGCATTTCAGCACTCTCAGGGGATCTCTGGTCCTACCATAAGGTCAAGAGTTAACTACTTGTATTTTAGCTGTATACCGCCATCAATACCGCTCCTATGGAAACCTCACTTGACGTCATTTTTGAATCTTTGTGACTGTAGTTCAGCTTTAGTAAAAGTCAATAAGAACATTAGACTGTTGTCTATATTATTACTTTCCACTTCCTGCCAGCAATCTACCAATTCATTAGTGGAGAGTTTTGGAACTCTTGCTTGATTATTTATGCAGTCAATAGCAAGGCTTGTCTGCATTCATAATTGTTTGATTTTATGGCCTCTTCTTTAAACAAACATTGTCTATGGTAATGTGATGCCCTGATGGGTGGGAAAGGTTTTGTCTGTGAATATCATTTAGATAATTAAAAATGACAGATGAAATCGCCCGCTGTCTTGACCTGTACTTTGTTCCCTCAGTGATGCTGAAGAGATGATGATTGCTGTCAATCAAAACCCATTGGAGGTTTGTAAATTCTGGCTGCTGTGAACTCTGACCCCCACTGTTGATCTGAAATAGATAATAACCTTGAAATTCTATTAGAATTTAAAAACAGTTCTACTAAAGGGGCACAGAATGTATTTATTTTCCTCTAGAACACAGTTACCTAAAGTCACTCTTTGCAATATACTGAATTAAAATAAAATATAGTGGTTAGCAAAGCTTAATGTAGCAAATCAGAGCAAAGATCTTTATCTATAATCTGAAACTCCTGATTAGGGTTCTTATCTTCTGGCTGGGAGAAGACAGAAACTTAAGCTTTGCCCCTGTACTTGGCTATTAATGGTTAGACTTTCTTTTTGCTCGTATTTATTTATACTGTTGTTGAATGCATTATTTTCACACTAGCATCATCTTCATTTATTATAATTTTTATATTTATCCTATTCTTTTTAAACACTATTTTTCTCAAGCCAAAGGAAATAATACAACTAGTATTTTGAAGATAGTAGAGATCCAAAGGCCAAGGTTTATGCCCAAAGTTCTCACTAAACATCATCAAAACTTAGGTCAAGAGATCAGACTGATAAATGTATTTGCCTTGCAAATTGTCTTTTATCATTACTCAGACACTTAAAATATATTCTGAAGTCCTCCTGGTATTTAAACTATGCATGCAGGCAATGATGATGGGAATGAAGAAACACTTCCATTTTCCAATATAGGAACCATCAAACTAGCCAGCAGCAGAAAATCATTATCAGATCTACAGGCTTGAAATTACAACAATTAGGCTTTGATAGCTTTTAGTATACTGGTTGTTGCAAATGTATTTAATAGCAGCAGCAGTGCAGTAAGGGAATGGCAAATAGCAGAGATCTCTTGAAAGGTAATTGAAGTAGTGTTGGTTTATCTACTAGAGAAACTTCTTCAGAGTTTAATGAATTTGTGAAGGATCATATGAAGAGTTATTACAATTGTTTTGCATTTTGTAATCAGCAGATACTTTAAAATAATATTAGTTATGCCAGGGCCTCAGTGACAGTGGAAAACAAACATTATCAGTTATACTTGGCAGTTGGAAGTATCAGAAGCATAATTCTTAACCTTCATTTTGAAGGCATTTATTTTGAATCAACCATTAACCATCTAAGGATAATACTATTTTCCCATTAAGGTGTTGTGTTTTTACCTTGGTACATGAATTCTTTGTAAATGCTACCACTGGGGCTACATTTATTATTGCCTGATCATAGCCAGTTATACAGCAAATATAGATGTGAATTTATATACTTTTATAGCTCAGCCCAATTCCATTTTTTAATGACACCTTCCTTGTTCTTTGAAGTCTGCTGGGATGGCCTATTCCTCTGACATTTGGCATTGATTATATATTGCCTTATTAGGACTTTCATTTATTTATTCACTCAGTCATCCACTTTTTTTCATTAGCAAGTATTAATTAAACATCATGTAGGTATTAGGCACTTTTCATAGCACTAATATTCTGTTTCCATCTTACCTCCCCAGATAAATTATAAACAAATGGACTTGAAGACCCAGTGTTGTTTTCATAGACTAGGTGCCTCCTACTTCTGCATGAGTATCTTGGTCTCTCTGGAGTGGCTTTGCCCTTTTAGGTGCTCAGAACCTAATATGATTAACCTTTCACATGAGCTTGTTTCACTTGAGTCTTGTCAGGAGAAGTGACAAAGGGATAGTGAAGAACCTATGAGCTTCATTGAGATAACTAGCTGGCAAATTGCTTTTAGTCAGAATAGCAGGCTCTGTGGCAGTATCTATAATGAAGGCTGAGTATCAGCTCATTTGAATCATGGACATCACAACCATCACTGAATCAAGAAGGAGATGCCAGGCCCTGGCTGGTGAGCTCAGTGGTTAGAGTGCCAGCCAGCCACTATTACCTAGGTTGCAGTTTTGATCCCTGTGAATCTTCCTCTGTCTCCTTCTGCCCCTCCTTCCCCTCCGCCTCTCCTTTCCTCCCTTCTTCCCATTCTCTCCAAAAATTTAATGGAAAAAATATCCTCAGATGAGGATTAACAACAACAAAAACGAGATGCCTGAACTCTCAAGTTTCCACCCTAAATTCTATCCTTTTCTTGTGCCTTTGGCATAGTCCTGTCTGATTTAATGGTATAAGTGTAGTCTCTACTTCACTTGACTCTCAGCAGGGCTGACGGTTAAAGTTATGAGATTTTAGTTCAAGAAAAATATCTTGATTATCTTATTTTGGCCTCACAGATTATAGAATTCTCTATTAGCTCCCAGATCGATTATGTTTTGCATGGCAGAACTATATATTATTTGTTTCAGGATTAATGCATACCACCTCTGCTAATATTTTAAGCCTGTTTCATCAAGAGAGGAAACTATTTTGCTACTGGAAAATCCTCATGCTTTTAGGCCATTCTATTCCTTCTATTCTCTGTGATACCACATTTATAAATCATGCATACTCTCCTAAATACTAAACTTCTTGGAAAGGGAATTTTGAGCATATGTTCTCCAATTTCTTTTTGAACTTTTTATGATGCTTTAGACATTGTTGAAAGAATTTCACCTAAACTTATTACCTGATATTTACTATATATTGAGTGGGTATATATAGTACATCAGCCCACAAAAACTGTTTCTAGTCTGACACAGCACCCACAAATGCTTTACTTATTGGAACTTTATAATACAGAAACATGGCCAATTATCAATCGTTCCACGATGACTTTATATGCTTAAGACTTTGACTCTGTCATGTGATGTAGACACAAACATCAGATGCTGGTGATATCACAGACTTGCACAGTGTAAGGGGAGTATGTCAAATCCACGGGGAATTGTGGGCTTGGTGCTACATTAAGAAGAAAGTGCTGCCCTAGCCAGTTTGGCTCAGTGGATAGAGCATCGGCCTGCGGACTGAAGGGTCCAGGTTCAATTCTGGTCAAGGGCATATGCCAGGTTGCGGGCTCGATCTCCAGTAGGAGAGTGCAGGAGAATGATTCTCTCTCATCATTGATGTTTCTTTCTCTCTCTCTCTCTCCCTTCCTCTCTGAAATCAATAAAGACATATTTTAAAAAAAGAAGTAAGTGCTCTCTTGCCTTTTAAAAATCAGTTGCAATGTTGATTTCTAAGAGGCCAATTTTTGCCAAATTCACACCAAATTCACAGATCCAGAACTTGTTGCTAAACCAGTTTTTGTGTGTCTTATCTCTTGGAAGAGAGGCTTATGATTGAAGTTCCACAGAGAGATTGAGTTTCTACTAATATTTTCTAAACACTTACTAAGTGCTAAGCCACAATAGTAGGCATATTCAGACTGTCATTATCCTTCTTGTTTTGTATTGAAGAAAATTACTATTCCCATTATTCATACAGAGAAACTGAAATTCAGAGAACCTATATAATTTGCTTCAAGTTCCATGATTACCAAGAAGCAGAGCTGGGAGTCTGTCTGTAATTCTGTGAATCCAAACCAGGGATCTTTATGCTACAACACACTATGAGGTGGCTCCATTATATCAGAACTTTATTCTAATTAGTCTCTTGCATGAGGTTAATGTTAATAATTTTTATTGTTGAAAATAATTGCCATTGCACTACATGTACCAAGTTTTGTACTGTCTTATCCTATTTCCATTGGTTCTCTCAAGAAATGTAGAGACAAATATTTTCATCTAAAATTTGGAAATGAGAAAACTGATGTTTAGAGATTAACTCACCCAAAGTACAAAATGATCCAGCCAGAATTCAAGTCCATCTCTGCCTCTGTCCAGAGCTTATGCTGTTGACCACCCACTCTGAGCAGTAGCACAGATGCGGATGGCACAGCAGGCACTCGATTGGACGCCTTCCATGCCAGCTCTGAGAGTATTCAGTTCTATGAGATCAAAAATAGACATGCAGGTCCTTGGCTATGTAACTGAATTCAATCCATGGGGGGTGGGGGGGAGGGGTGGTAATTTTTGTTTGGTTTCATTTTACTCGGATCAGCCAAACTGATTTATGTGAAGCCTCCAATTATGTTTTCAGTATGCCTGTGTTAGGGAAATTTTGTTAGGGAAACATCCTTTTCATTTCTCCCTCTCAGGCTGGGATGATTAAGAATAATCAAGTGCTAGTGACAGCTGTGACTCAGAGAGAAGGCCTTTCCTACCTGATTATACAGTTGTTCTGAGGGTGGCAGTTCACACTGCTCAGTGAAGAATCTAATATCCCAAAGATTGAGAATATTAAAGAAAGTTAAATAAAGCAAACTGCATGCCACTCTGCAGAGCTCTAGTCAAACCACACTGCCCAGTTCCCCTCCACAATTGGGAAGATAATTACTGAGCCTTTGTTCATGTGAAGTAAATGAATTGTGAATCCTCTATATATTTAATTATCCAAGATTGCAGCTTTGTTATTTTCCTGAAAATAAAAGGGGTAACCCCCCATGGTAATTCTGAGCACTGATTACTTCCCCAAATCTCAACACTACTTTAACTTCCCCCTAGTCTATAATAATAAAAGTATAACATACTAATTGGACCAGACAGCTGGGCAACCTTCCAGACGACCTTCCTGATGAAGCCGCGGCATTGGGGGCCAAGGCAGAGGTGGTTAAGGGGCAATCAGGAAGGCAGGCAGAGTGGTTAGGAGTGATCAGGCAGGCAGGCAAGTGGTTAGAGGTGATCAGGCAGGCAGGCAGAACAGTTAGGGGCAATCAGGCAGGCAAGCAGAGTGGTTAAGGGTGATCAGGCAGGCAGGCAGGCAAGTGGTTAGGGGAGATCAGGAAGGAGGCAGAGTGGTTAGGGGCAATCAGGCAGGCAGCAGATGAGCTGTTAGGAGCCAGCATTCCCGGATTTCGAGAGGGATGTCTGACTGACAGTTTAAACCATCAGTTGGACATCCCCAAGGGGTCCTGGATTGCGAGAGTGTGCAGGCCGGGCTGAAGGACCCCCCTCCCCATGCACGAATTTCATGTACTGGGCCTCTAGTAATACTATAAGTGTGATTTGGACTGATTAGCATACTCTCTTATAGGAGCTTTTTCTTAACAAGGATGTTATTTTGCCAATCTACTTGTAGTTTATTGTTGACTTTTTGTTTGTCTCTAAAAGTAGTCTGGCCTTGCCGAAACCGGTTTGGCTCAGTGGATAGAGCGTCGGCCTGAGGACTCAAGGGTCCCAGGTTTGATTCCAGGCAAGGGCATGTACCTTGGTTGCGGGCACATCCCCAGTAGGGGGTGTGCAAGAGGCAGCTAATCGATGTTTCTAACTCTCTATCCCTCTCTCTTCCTCTCTGTAAAAAATCAATAAAATATATTTAAAAAAATAAAAAATAAAAAAAAATAAAAGTAGTCTGGCCTTAAATGAGTACATATTTTTTAAGATTTGTGATACAGCCCTTGCTGGACGGCTCAGTTGGTTGAGTGTTGTCCCATGTACCAAAAGGTTGGGGGCTGGATTCCTGGTCAGGGTACATAGTAAGTTGCAGGTTTGATCCCTAGTAGGGGTGTGTATGGGAGGCAGCCAATCGATGTTTCTCTCTCACATCAGTGTGTTTTTTTCCTCTCTCTCTCTCTCTCTTCTTCTTCTTCTTCTTCTTCTTCTTCTTCTTCTTTCTCTAAAAATCAATCCTCGAGTGAGGATTAAAAAAAAAAATGATTTGTGATACATATCTAAAGGAGTAACCTATAAAATAGTGACAGTATTTTACCCATGAATAGGGCACCTCTATTCTTTGGAAATGGAATCTTTACAACTTTAGTCATTATTGCCAGATAGCAAGGAAGTGTTGAATATTCATTTTTAAGAGAATGACATAGTTGAAAATTACCCCCAAAAAAATAAATAAATAATTAAAGCACATAAATCTACATTTGAGTACAAAGTGTTTTTAATTCTAAGGGGATCCCAAGGTTAAATTTTGCTACAACATGAAAATTAATTATGACAATAGAAGCCATGATTATAAGCTTCCCACACTGTACCACTGTGACAGCTCTCAGTTCTTAGACCACTTATTTATTAGAACATTAAGAGTTGGAGCTATCTGACTTGTCACTGAAAATGGATTACTATGAAACCAAAAGACACATAATAAGGTGTGTCTTTCTCCTCCTCTTTTTCCTTACTCTTCCTTCCACAGAAAGCCATTTCCTTTCTTTTCTAATTATTTTTATTTATTTAGCTTTTTAAAAAAATCCCGAGTCTTAGGTCATAAAGAAGTCTTTATATTTACTTTAGATTTGTAGTCAAAGACAGTGTAAGGTAGTGGTTAAGGGTATGCATTCTAGACTCAGACTCTCTTTTTCCAGCATCAGGCTCAGCTGTTTATTGGCTGTGCTATCTTATGCAAGCTGCCTAAACGATCTGTGCCTGTTTCCTCAACTAAAAAAGAGAAACTGAACTGATATTTAAAGTGTAAAGGCGGAAGCATTTGGAATAATAGCAGACACATAATCAGTGCTCAATACATGCTAGCTACTCTTATAATTTTTGTTACACAAAATAATTTTGGTTACTTAAACACTTTGTGGCTTATCAGCAAAACAAAGTTTACTGTTTATGATTATTAAATTTTCCCTTTACTATTTTTCCTTCACCTTTTTGACGTTTCGTAAAAATTTACTATGTATCTGTAAAGATAGTTCTCAAGTCAGAACTAAATATATTTAGTTCTAAATATATTTTTAAATATTGTAGACTAAATATATTTTTAAACTCATTATACACACTTATCATTAAAGGGATTAGTGCAGTACCCCAACCTAAGCTCCAGAAACTCCAGAAATTATATTTGAATTCCAAGAAAAGAAAATATCTTGAGGTTCAGAATAACAAATATTCACCTGCAAGTGTGGAAATCTTGCTCACACCTTATGCCCATGGAAAATCCAAGTCAAGTTCTGACTTGTTTGGGCTATAGAGAGAAAGTAAGACATTTTACTGGCACTATAAGGATTGTTTTAAATCTAAATTGTCACAACATTAAGTGAAGGCTAAGACTGGTGATTGGGTAGAAAATTAGAGGTATAGTCTTTTTTAATATATTTTAATTTCTTTATTGATTAAGGTGTAGAGGTATAGTCTTACTGTGGAATTTAGCGAACCTAATTAGCAAAACTATAAATGGCTCTAAAAAATAATGTAAACCAGGCATTTGGAAAAACAACATAACCAAAGACATTCTTAGTTTACCTAGAGGAAAGTTCAACTCTGGAGGGCTCTGGTGTGTTCTAGACAAATCACATTTAGTGGCATTTGGAAACATTTTTAATTAAATGAGATGAGTGGTGGTGCTGGTGTGTGTTTGCTCATGGAAAATATTTGTCACTTCAGGCATTTTATTTAAACCTCTCTAGTATTTCAGTTTCATCTAAGTTGACCTGGGTTGCAAACCAACTTATATGCTTTTCATCCTTTCTTTTATGATCCTTTTCTCTTCACTTGAAAAGGTATTTCCAAGTGGAAAGAAGTAGTCTGGTTAGATATACACATTAGATATTGCACGATGCAAAGTTGTAACTGGTGGGTTGGCATACTGAAGCTGTGTTCAAGATGTTAAAAAATCGCTATTTATGAATCATCTACCCTTTCAGAGCTTTATGAAAAACAGTCCTGAGATATACCTTGAGCTATTTATTGACCTAATTGCAGAAATCTGGCAAGTCTAAAAATTGGGTTTCCACCATCCAGCATTGCTCGTTCAAGACCATGCAGAAAGAGAGCAGACAGGACTCCCCCTTCCCTTTGGGCCTGGGGACATGCTTTGCCACCCTGGCCCCCGTCTCATCCCAGACACAGGCTTCAGTAACCCCAGGTAGCAATTCCAGGAGCCTTTGCACGCAGTCACCTTATGTTCAGGAACCTGGCCCTTGTATTACTTGTTAGAAAGTATTAAATAGAGAAGTTTTTCCACTGAGCCAGCTCTGAACTCGGCTAGCAGGCCTACAGGATCACCACTGGTGTCTTGTGTGGGGCTGAGAAAGTACCCATCATTCATGGTCACAATCTTGTCTGGCTTTTTTTTTTTTAATTGATGAGAGAGAGGGAGAGGGAGAGGGGGAGAGAGGGAGAGAGAGAGGGAGAGAGGGAGAGATTGATGTTCCACTTATTTATGGATTCATTGGTTGCTTCTTGTATGTGCTCTGAGCGGGGATCAAACCCACAACCTTGGCATATTGGATGACACTCTAATTGAGCTACCCTGCCAGGGCTTCCCCTGACTTTGGACCAGGGAGTAAGAAAGGTTAAGAATCACCCAAATGGCCTGGTACATGGCCTTCCCCAACTCCATCACCCTCAGGGGGCACAGCCAGTTTTCTGCAACTTCGTTGTCGCCCTGTTAGTCTTTTATTTATTCATTTATGCATTCTTTCAGCGAGCATCGTGTGCCTTCTGTGTGCCTGAGTGCTGGCTGAGAGGCCTTAGGCATTAGCCCGGAGCCCCGAGAGTCCATCACTGCAGAGACGCACCACTTTTTGACAAGGGCTACTAAGCGGTTGTTCATGTGTGTAGTTCAGTGGCTGATCAAGTTCCAGCAAGTAATGAGAGGGAGTCCCCAGCTCTCACTGTGTGGGAGAGGGCTGGGAGACGGTGCTTCTCTGCCTCTGAGGTGAGCGCGTCACAGTGCCTGCTGAGACCTGGCACCGGCAGGGGCAGAAGGCTTTCTAGATCAGAGAACCCCAGGAGAGATCTGTGAACTACAGAAAGGCACCACACAAAACCTCCACTCCCTGCTTTCATTTTACCAGTCACTGCGTTTTCTATATCCTTAGCACTTTTTTTGAAAAAGAAATGTTTACAAAGCCACGGCGCTTTGAAATATTAAAGAAATGAACCAGAAACTTGGAAATTTGGTTTGCTCACAGAAAAACCGTGGGTTTTTTCTAAATTTGGAATTAATATTAATGTAAAGGCAGTTCCCCAACTACAATGAAAAGCTATTTGTTTGTTTTTCTAAATCGGCACTTAAAAAATAAAAGAGCCTAAGAAATGGGGACCTCACTCTTTGGTGCTTAGCAGGAGGTTTGTGGTTTTCTTTCTTAGGCCTAAGAAAAATGCCACACTACAGTACATCGCTGATACAACCGTCTGATAGGTTATAAAATGTTTAGTGGATGTATTCTGCATAGACCAGCAGGAATGTTTAGAGGATGTATTCTGAATAGACCTGCTTCTATTATTCCATCACTGATAAAATGGTAAATAGCTTATGTCAGTCATGCAGCTTGCATAAAGCCACTGGGGTTTACTTGTGGGGCTGGTCATTTGTATGGAATTATATGGGGTTTGTGTTAAACCTCTTCATTAAATGACTCTGTAAAATTATAGGGTCATAAATGAACAGTGACACCATCTTAATCTTTGTCCATTTTATCTTTTCTATCCACTCCCTACTTCTCTTGATTGCACTTCCTCCAGTATAAACTAGAAGAGGGACCTTCGGGGATTAACTGTTATTGTGGTCCATGGGTAATAGTGGACATTCGGATGGTCAGTCTGATGTCATTTCTTTCTCTCTTTTTTTTAATCCAGAGCAGTTTGATTTCTCACCTGATCAATGAGAACTATAACTTAAAGTCTGACAGTCTATATCCTCCCACCAACCAATTTAATTAAGCAGTAACCACCAGTATTTGAGAAGAGAAAGTGCAATCATATTCAAATGTCATAAAGATAATGCTGTAAGATCACAGTAGTCACAATGCCCAGTGTCCCCTCACTAACCTGGGAAATAGGAACAGGGACCAAAGGAAATGGGAAAACACTTACTGCTTTTTCTCTCTGAAAACACTCTCCTACTCTGGCTGAAAGGAGCGACAGCTCCTGCCTCCACGTCAAAGTAGCTCCTGGTGTTTCCTGCTGGCCGTGGACCACCGAGGGACTGACACTAGAGACTGGGTGTTCTCGTTGGTTCACGAGGAGGGCGGGCACTCTGTGTGGATTAAGAGACTAAGAAGGAAAAACAGGCGTGACCCTTTCACTCTCTGGAGGGGCCTCTGGTAGCCAACGTGAAACACAGGGTGTGCACCCAGGCAGACTCGCCCTCGTTCAGGCAAAATTCTGTAGTGGACAATGCTTTTTCCCCCGTTTCCCTTCTCTTCAGGTCTTATAGCTAGCATCTGTTTTGTTTTAGACCAGAAACTGAGACATTATATATGCATTCTTAACTAATAATAAATCAGTTTATCATAAATATTTCCACATTCACTGAGATGCGTGTCTTTTTAAATCAATGACTTTGTTTTCACCGTCAGATTCCTGAGTATTAGTTAGCGGCCACCTAGTCCAGGTATATACACTTAGCAGTGCCTGAAAAGGTGATATAAAAGGGACTTTATGAAAATGACATAGGAGAACCCTCTGGAATGAGAATTATCTATAGTTCTCTGTTTCATTCTACAAAATCAGACATGGTACATAATCAGCAGGTTCTGATACCCAGTTCCTCCTCCCTGGAAGATGGGGAATGTGAATAAGGGAATGTTCCTGTTCTGGTCCAGTCTTTGTCTGTCTGTCTGTCTGTCTGTCTGTCTGTCTGTCTGTCTGTCTCAGGTTGCTCCCATTCTCCCCTGTCGGTACTGTAATGCCTATATCTATTCTTGAGGCCTGTGTATTAACCCACAGAATCCTTGGTCTTGGCTTTTGCATCTGCGCAAGTCTTTGGTCTCGCTCAGTTGGCTTCCACAGAAGGCTTTGCTTCAGGTGAGCTCTGCACAGGGCTGGCTGCCTGCTTGCCTGGTGAGTGGGAATGGCTGCATGCTGCCGCCGTGCTCTGTCCGCAGCACCTGGTTGACCAGGACCTGTGATTTTTGTCAACTGCATCCTTTCTGCACTGTCAGCATTCAGCACCACTGTGCACGGGAAGGTGTTTTGAAGCCCTTTAGTCAGGAAGAGCCGTTTCTAAACAAAATAAGGGCCAAAGTCGGTTATTCGTTGGGGTAGAACCATGATGCTATTTATGAAGAACATTTCCCTCCTTCCTCTCAGCTCAGAGGTTATTCGTAACTGGGTAATTCAGAAGTGTGTAAAGCTCCTATGCATAGACTAATGAATAATAACCATAAATCAAGTGAACAGGAATGAAACAATGAAGTTGACTACTTCTTCATACACCAATCGGGTTTGACCAGATCAGCTCTTCACTATAAAAGGCTTCCATGAGATGACACCTAACCTCTTTACTACCTCCACCTCCTAGACACGTTGAATTAGTCACATAATTCTATCTTTAAAAATTTTACAACACCTGTGGGAGCATGATTCACATTTATCTCAGATTTATTTTTCCTCCACAATAGGTGATTTAGATTAAAGTATTAAAAAAACCATTTCCCCCACCATCCCAGAACTCTGTTTAGCAGTCTTCTCTTGGATGGATAACACTTACCTCAGTCTATTCAGTTAACTGAGGGTGTCTTGCACTAGCATTACTTTTTCAGAGACCTGGGTATGGGAAGGTCCTTCACAGATGATTTCTCATTCATCCACAAATAAGAGTAAAAAAGTCAATGTGTTCATTTGAATTTGACCAGGCACCTCCTTCATTATTATTTTTTGTATTAACTCACCATCTTGATTAAAAAATCAAATATAAGAGGTCTTGTAGTCTATACTGCAATAAACTTTTTACACTAGGTAACAGATGAAGGAGAAGAATGTCTTTGAAAGTGAATGGTCTTAAATGAAATATATGAAATAGATGTCTTTAGTGTCTTGATAAGAATATATATTCAGAATTAAGCCTCTCTCCTTGCTATATAACTATGATAGCAGAATCTATTGCTTGTCTGTTTATGGTCAGCCTGACACTGGTAGTCTGCCTTAGAATCTTGAGCCCTGTCCTGCCCATGTCTTCCCTAAGCAAAATATGAGCGTGTGGGGGAAGAGAGTGGTGTGTAAAAGGGAAGGGGAGAAAGGGAGCGTAAAGTAAGAATTGGAGAGAAGATAGATTGTCAATAGCCAAAGGAGACTTCTGCTTTTCTACCAACCCTTGAAGGAGTCAGAAATCTATTGGCCATGGAGCCCCCTGACCTCGGTGTCTGTGACTCTGGTAGAAGCTGGCATGTGCTTTTTTACACAGCTGATGGGCAGCTGGCACGAGAATGCCCAGAAGAAGGAGCAGTGGATAATCCCATCTGGTGTCCTTCATTCATGCTTCCCCTTTTCCAAAGTGCATGAGTCAGAGTGTGCTTCTGCATTTAGTCAGATATATTAGGTAGCAAAGTAACCTTACTCAAAACTGAATTTAAAAATACAAAATCAACACTATAGCATAAAGCTATAGAATGCTTTTTGGATAGTTTTTCCTCTATGTTCACATCTGTGATGGAGAGGACAGAGAGGCCTGGTACAGTGGTTTTAACCAACTACTCCATTTCTCTAACCCAGAATCACAATTTATGAATATCTTCAGAGAGTATGCTTGGAGGGGCAGACCCTTCTAATGACCTGTGAGCTTAAAAAATAAACCATTGGAGCTACTAATTTGCCTATAAACACTCAATCCCACTGGAGTTGCCCTACACAGTGCAGTTCAAAGGGCCTAATCATTGCCCTCTTCTTTTATATGGAACTGTTTCAACCCCTGCTGAGACCCAGAAGATGAAGAATGTAAAGGGAAGTAAAACTCCATTCCCTGTAAACTTGGCTGAAGAGTGAAGAGGGGCAAATTATCTGTGGTCTCTAATTGAACTCTTTCTTTTCCCCTCCCTGAAGCTCTTGAGTGGATGTGGCGTTCACATGGTTTTCTCTTCTCCCCTCCCCTGGTGATCTGTGTTCCAGGGTAGAGACAGTGTCATCCTTTGTACCTTCCCAGACAAAGGGAAGACATTGCACAGACTCAGCTAATATTCCTCTCAGCAGTAGGACATCTAGGAAAGTCACCTTGGCCGTTTCTACTGGGCCTGGGTCCTTTCTGGCCTCTGGGGTCATTAGGAATACTTATAAACCTCCTCAGAGGAAAAGTGTGAGGTCAGTTCTTCTGAACTGGTATGTCATTTCCTTCCAAAACAAATCCTTTGATCTTTAGGTCAAAATTAAGGCAACTCTTCTGTAGTACCATTGCGTAAATTTCTTCCAGTTTTTAGTATTATGTTGAAGCATATGATTTATCATTTTTAGATAAAAAAAATTCAAATATCAGCAATGGCATATGGTTTAATATAATAGAAAAGGGGACTGGAAATCATCCTGGTCTAAATGTTACTCTTTTGTATATGTGCAGACTAATAAATTACTACTTACTCCCATCTTAAAATTTCATTGCCTGTGTTTTTCTCTGTTTTCCTTTATCTCTACTCCAACTTCTATTTGGAATGAATATGAGTACTCAGCAGATATGACTAGGGGCTGTGGTCTGTCCATACGCATCTAAGGTAAGGGATAAGTTGATTTAACTCCAGATAAACATTAATTGCCTTTTTTTTTTTGGCCAGGATACATTCAAGACACATGGATAGTGTCTGTAGGATGTGTCTCAGCCTGCAATGAGCTCCTCATTAGTGGTTAAAATAAAAAAAGGAAAACCAAATTAAATATGAATATAAAATGTTGACTTAGCAAAATAAGTGAATTTTAAAACATTGATTTCTTAATTAAGGTTGAATTTGTAATAAGTAGGCAGAAAAAAAGAAATTCCAGTGTGGAAGTTACTGGAAAACTACTACTTATATGGTTCTGAATTAATTCCCATAGAAACACAATTCTTAACACAGCTTAGAAATGCTATTTGAAAGGTATTGTAAATAAATACACATGACTCCTTTCAGGTAAGGAACAGTAGGAATGAGTATTCTTTCCAAATTTTACCCCTGATTTACCAGTACTAGATTGTCCTCATTTGTGCAACCTAATCTAATTATTAAAACCTGACTGGCTACCAGTTCTGTCTCCTAATCTTCATGGCTATTCACTTAACTTTCCCAGGGAGATTTGGGTTCTTTACAGTCAGTTTGCCCTTGGTTGAGGCATGGTGCAAAAACTTGCCAGGTAGAATTTTTCATCACCGGCCAAATGGTTACAGATCGTCCCTGATTCAACCTTGTTCTAACCTGTGTTTGCTCTCATGCTATACACATGGAAAGGGAGAAAATTACACTGTCCTTTTTTATCTGTTCTTTCTGGGAAACGGCCAAACATCCTTTCATAATCAAATGCCTGTATATCCAGAGGTCATTGGCCACCATCCAAACATTTATTGGTCATTGAACACCTTGCATGAGGTAATTTTCAATTATCTTATTAAACCGGAACAGGGATCTGGTCATGTTTCCTTTGATTATAAATGTAGCTTGTGTTCCTATTACTGTTAATAGCAGTGCTTGTGGGGTGCCAGCAGTTTTCTGGGCACTGTCCCATGGGAAGTGTTGCCCCGTGTCCTTTGTGAAGGAAGACGCCAGGAACAAAGAAGCAGGGCGGGGCCTCTCAGTGTTTGTTTCTGTCAGAGCAGGGTCCTGGGGTGGGGAATTGCATGTGACCAAATGTGGTGGTGGTGTATGGTATGGCTAAGTTTTTAAGATTTCTAAGATGGAGTCCTTGGGAGGAAGGTGGAGAATGAGGAGTGTCTTGAAATGACTGTTAATTATATTGTTTCACAGCTTTATCTTTGGACACAAATGTTTATGCAAAACAATCAGACGACGAGATATTGAGAATATAAAACCTCTCCCTTCGGGGTGTCTAAGTTTTCAGCACTGTTACAGTTATTTAAATATTTCCTGCTTTTGAATTAAATACTTCCATTACTTTATTTGCAGAGTAATTTGAAGAACAGGGTCCACAGATGATCGTTTCTTAAAATGTTTTAAAAAATATGTAGGAACTTGTAAGTTGTGGTGAGGGGAGTTGAGGGGACCCATTTAGTGATGCTGAGATAGTACAGAAGGATAATAGCTGATAAGAGAAGCAACAATGTAAATAGAAAACCTTAGTGCCAGTAACAGAAATTTATCACTGAAGCTTAATTGCTGTCTCACTCTAGTGGCCTTTATACTAGAAACAAACAACAACTACAAAACACATCTGGTCCTATATATGTTAAACACGTGCTTTAAGTTAAAAGATTATGGAGTTGGTTTTATCTTAATTTATAATTTTAATTGTCAATATTATATTTTCATCATTTCAAAACATGATAAATCACTTTTCTATCTCCCTCTAATCTCATTTTTTAGTAAAGCACTAGCTTAATAGAAAAAAAGTGCTACATAGTATAATTTCATATTTCCCTGACTTATGTCTTTTGTCAAGGGAGGCAGCAGAGTTTATTTAGCTCACTAAGCTTAATTTGAAAGTGAAAAGTGCAGAAAGCGCAGTGAGTTTCATTCATAAGCTATGGTCTCCACAGATGCCCTCCCTGGGCCTTGATGCTTTGCCCAGCTGAGGACCAGAAAGGAGAAAGGATGCGGCCTTCCAGAGCCCGTGGAAGGCACTTGCACCGCTCTGTAACCTAAGGGCGTTTTTCCCGAAAGCCCAGCGCAGCTGGAGCTAGAGGAGACCACGCTAAGACAGTGGACACAGTCACTATTTGGCAAGGATTGGATGTACTAGATGGAAGACTGCCCCCAGTTCCACATGGCTGGGTGCTCCTTTCCTGGCCTCTCTGAAGCCCTCACATTGGCAGTCCCCAATTGAGTTGCTGTATTTTTCAAAATTGCTGCATGAATAAAATCAATTTATAAATATGTATAAACTTATTTCATTAATCCTTTTCTGGTCAAGTGTCATGAAGCTGCATAAGTCCATGGAATTAAAAGTAATAAAGAAAAGAAACTCTTGAGGGAGTCTTCCTGTGGTGCCAGAATTTACCGCATGGGACCACGCTCACGCAGCTTTTCTGCTCAGAGTTCAGTTGCAGAGACGCTTTCCAGAGGCTTAGATGGGGTACGATGCATTCAGCTTATCTAAGCTTTTGACGGTTCTCTTCGATTTTGACATTGTTCATCCGTCCTTCCTGTATCTGTAACATATTTCAGGCTCTTGTTCTTTGTACCCAAATGATTGCTGTCCACTCCTAAGTTGTTTCCTATCTTCCTGCCTTCAGGTGCTAGTTGATTTGATCCATCCGACACAGGGTCCTTGGATTAATAACTAGAATCTGCTCATTCTTTTTATCAGTCTCCCAATTTAGACAACAGAAAATTTATTATTCTCATCGCAGCCCAGGCTTCTTTTACAGATATCCAAGGCTCCTGTAAGGTCATCTCAACCATGAGTCCAAACCCACCTCTGGCCCAGGAATAAAAACACCACCTCCACACAGTGTCCCTGGGCCTCTCGTGGATTTCAGCGATGCACCTTCGGAGCCTAGACTTAGACTCAGCCCTTCCCCGTGTTCCAGTTACCATGTCCTCTTAGCTGGAGCTCACACTTTGGCTGAAACCAAGTTTCAATCTAGGTTCTAGCACAGAGTTTCTCAACTGGGGTGCTTTTGCCCTCCGGGATCTGGCCCTGGAGATTTTTAGCAAAGTCTGGGGGCACTTGTGTTGGTCACAGCTGGGGAATTGTCACTGACATCTATTGGTAGGGCGCAGGGCTGCTTCCGCACATGTGCAGTGCGTAGGACAGCTCTCAGAATGACTTTTCCAGCTCAAAATGTCAAAGGTGGCAAGGTGGAGAGACTAGTTAGCCCTGTCAATCATACAATTTGTCTAAACCTCAGATCAGCTCTTTCAATATGGTGACCTGCCACTTCCGGAATATGCCTTCCTCCTGCTGTCTGCTTTTGAAAAGTCTTCCCAGCCATCTGCAAGTGCTTATTCAGTTTAACTCCCGAAAGTCTGCCCTTTCCAGCTCAGGCAGAGTCATCTGCTGTTACAAAAACAATAAAATAAAAAACCTCCCCTGATCATTCCATTTAACAGTGATGCTCTCTCTCCTGAATTCCTAAAGTATTTAGTCTTTACTTGTAGTTGGATACTTTTTATGGCAAGCTACCTTGTAGGGCGCTTATGTCTGTGTCTTATTTTTCATGTTAGATATTTCTAGATAGTTAGCTGCTGTACAGCTCCACGTACAATATAAAACCAAGCACCCCAGCACCCTCAGACTTAGACTCTCTTTCTGTGGAGTTTTGTACATTTTTAATCATAGCAGAATCACAACTTAGAATTTATCTTTTTTTTCACCTAATATTACAATATGCTTTTTCCATATTGCTACAAAGTCTCCACAATTATTTTAATAATTACATAGTAACATTCAATCAAGTCGATATGCTCTAATTTACTTAACTGGTCTCCTCTTTCTTTAAAGTTAACTGGATTTTACTTTTCTTTTTTCAAAGTAAGTAATACCCAATTGAATATCTTTGTTTGGTATGTAGCTTTTTCACCTTTCATCTGCAATATTCCCTTTAAACCAATTCCAAGGAAGGGTCCAAATGGTGTGGCATGTTTTTATTGATAGTGAAATAAAAATCATTGTGAAGTGATTTATCAGTTTAAATTTCTAGTTATGATACTTAAGGAAACGATACACTTGAAAGAGTCAGAAGACCTAAGTTCAAATGATATTCTGAACCTCACTAATTATATGGTTGGTCTTCGACAAGCAGTGTGTTTGATCATATATCCTTACCCGTGGAAATGGGGTAATAAATCTACATCATAGAGCCATGAACATTAAAGCACAGAATGTCTTTGGAAATAAATTATAAACAATAAAATTACCTATGTTCATTCAATAAACACTTATTTGAAGACTTCTGTATGCCACACTCTGTACCAAGAACTGGGATCAAGATAACAATCTTGGCTTCAAGGAATTCTCAGTCTAGTGCTGAGTAATTATCAAAATATTATTTCAGGTACAAAACTTGAGAAGAAATGACTTTTTATAAACTGTAAGGGATTGAAAATAAATGCAGCCCGTGTCACAGGAAATACACGTATGAAAAGCCCAGCAATTTAATAAGGTCACTCTTAGATCTCTTTTGATATCAATGAGTCAGTTTATCTCTCTAGTCTAAATCAGAACTGCACTTCCTCGCTGGAACACAGTTTTAGGTTTTTTTCCACTTATATGTTACGACAGTACTTTCCTTACTGCTATACTCTGATGTGAATTTTTGTTCCTCGTTGGTTAACCCTGGGAAAATTCAAAGTATATTTTTAAAAGTTCCATTTGCTACTGATGTCATTTCTTTATCCCTTTCTGAGCCTCGGGTCCCTGGAAGCTGCGTGAGGGCATGGCCCCACTTGTGGCTGTTTTGTGACTCTCCCATCAGAACTGATTTGCTTCAGAGTAACGGGGAGTATTTAGGAACCCCAGCAGCCTTAGATCTATCTTTTGGAAATAGATATTGATTTTGCTGCCTTTGAATGTAAAGGCCTAGAGTGAGCCCCTGAGCTCCTCATCTCTGAGCTTGCTGGGCATCAGAAGCTGAGGGTGTGGACGTACCCGCAGTAAATGCCTCAGAACTGGCTTTGCAGCAGGCAGTGCAGCAGGAGTCCTGGTCTAGAGACTAGAAGCCACGGAAACAGATGGCTCAAGGGCAGGAGCAGCTAATGTCGTTGGAGATAAGAAAAAATGTTACCATTTGTATGTGCCTCTGAAAAGACCTCAGACGGTTAGAATGCAGAGTGTCCTTTCTGTCTGATCTAAAGTCTTCCCTCAGCTACTTGATTGACTTAATCAGATCTAGGACCTTAAGGATTTTAGATAAAATTTTCCTTTGCTGGAGTAAAGACCATCACGTCCCATTCTTACTGTCAGACTATGCCTATAATTCTTGACTCATTCTTTTCATATTAGGTCATAAATGAAAATTAGCCTTCCTCTTTTGATGGGATTTTGCTTTTTCCTTCATCCTGATTTTTCTCCGAATCAAGTGAAAGAGATTTTTTTCCTTAGTCAGAAGCCCAGGCTATGTGGATACACACTTTCCAGGCATTGTACTTACTAGTATGTGTGCAAATGAAGAGACAGGGCAAGGTTACAGATAAAAAGAAGTAGAGATGTTAGGTTAAAGTGCCTCACAAATTCACTTTATTTCAGCAACAAACATGTGTTTGTTTTTTTTTCCTATTCTGAGTGAACAAATTTAAGTTGATGGCGAGAAGTAGAAATCTTCATCTCTGTCTTTTTTATTTTCTCAAAGTGTATTTTAGTATTTCAGGTATAAAATTAAATAATAGGGCATCCTTATGAGATATAAGTAAGGGTACCAACCTTACTTTATAAACCTCAAGCATCAATTAGTGGGTTCCTTCCATTATGTCCCAAGTGGTTCAATGACAGAAGAGGTGAAATTCAACCTCTAATTGAAAAATCTTCTTAAATTCCTATACCAAACATTTCTGCTTCAACACTCCTGTCTCTTGCCCATTACTGGTAAATTCTACTTCTAATTAAGAAACATCTGAGGCTTTCATCCGTAATCCTTTCCAAACCTGTGATCTATTATACAGACTTTCTTTACATTTCTTTTTGAGAATTTAATTATTGATTTCTGACAAGTGTTGGCTCCAAAACAAATGCTATACTAGAACTGCTACCTTCTCAGATAAGAATGGTCATAGTGGAGGGAGGACAATTTGGGGGCAGTGGGGTGAGGTCCCCTGCAGTTGGCAGGTAGGGTGGTTTGATTCTGATACTCCTTAAGAGTTACTAGTCTACAGAAACCAATAAACTTTTGAACATTGAAGGGAGTGCAGGATTGCCTTTAGGGCATAAGATTTTGTTATTTCTATGGTAAAAATAGATAAGAAATTTGTATGGTGGAATTCTGCCTCATATACTCCAATCTTTAAAACATGCCCCCCAAAAAACCCTCTTATTGCTGATGAAGTATCCAATGCCCTAGTTTTTCCTGAGATATGACAAACACCCAAATTTCATCAGCAAATGTATTTTGAATCCAAGGTGCATAATACCACTAACGCCTGTCTGAATGTTTCATGTGCTGTAGATGGACATCCTCCCTGCAGAGCCTTTGTGTTGTACCTAAAGGATTCCAGCTTCCCACCAGTTAATCCCCTTGAATTTATCTGTAATTTTTATCTATGAATGCAAGCTTTCTCATTCTTGTTCGGCTAACCTTGTTGAGGAGATTCCACCCTTATCTGGTAGATTGTTTACATTATTACACAGACAAAAAAAAATTTGAGTCTCAGATTACCTTCATTGAAAAATCTGTGAACTCTACAGAGGAACATAAACCCACACAGGTAAAGAACAACAACAAGAAGAAAGAAAACACTCTCTAGGAAGTAATTTTTACTTACTATTTAGTAAGAACAAAACCCCTTTTTTCCTCGTTATTCCTGGCCTGTACTTTTCTAGTGTTTTAGTTTCATTTAATCATATATTTGCCTCTCTGAGCAAGCCTTTTATTTATTTATTTGGTCCTCTCAAATCTTCTTCCTGTAGAAATCTTATTGTTTCTTCAAAGTTCACCTAAAAGCCCCTTTTGCCTTAGAGGAGATATTTTTGTGATATTGTTAACCCTACATTATATTAAACACTTGCTTCAATCTTCTCTCAATAGTATTCTGTATGTAAAGCACCCTATATGTAAGCCACATCCACAGATACCTGTAGTGTATTTGAGACATAGACTAAATCTCTTATAGCATCTCATGGAGTAATCTGTATATAAAATACTTCATGTCCTCACTGTGGTTTCTCCATAGCACAGGTCTCTCATATCTTACACCCAAGATAATCATGGTCCTACATGTGAAAATGTCTCCGTCTGCCAGTTCTTTGATTTTGACTCTGCCTGCTTCCTCTTCAGGCCATTCATTTTTCTCCTTCTTGACACTATAATTAACATGCTACAAGATCACACTCCAAACTTACCTTTTCTAGAGTTTTTCTTGATTGATTCTATTCCTTTAAAAAGATTTAAATTTTGTTTCCTTCAGCACTTACTATTGCTATCTATAATACATGGCTTGCATGGGTGGAAGTATTATATTTAATTGCTGTTTGGATTGTACACTATCCACATTTCTCTCAGCTCTCAAATTCATAAAGCTCACAGGATGCCTTTGTTCCCAGCTATATGGGAGCACCTCTGTAGCAAACCTTTTCTTCTTTTTGTATGTTTAAATTACCTCTGTACACATCAAGCATACAGTAAGTGCTTATGAACCAACTCCATCTGCACAGGTAGGAGCTACAGAAGACAGTGTGAGCTTCAACATGCACAATTTAGGGTGAAAAGAAGGGATAAATTCCGTGATAATAAAATTGATTGAAAGTGAGAACAAGGTATTGAAGAACAACAAGGACTCTATTCCCTAGAGATATCTAAAGGGAAAAAAAATAATTTATCTTGGATGAAGTCAGGGCACTAGACTAGAAGATGTACTGAGATTTTATCTAGCTCCAGGATTTTATTAAAATCCTCATTGATAACACTACTTTCATAACATGTTTCTGGGAGGGATTTCTGTTTTTATTTGTGTGTGTGTGTGTGTGTGTGTGTGTGTGTGTTAAAAACTGCTAAGTAAAAATAACTTAGGAAGACCTAAATTATTTTGACAATTAAGTTATGGAGTAATTAAAACATGGAGGAACTACATACATGTTTCTATACTATATTTGTCCAGCACTATTAAATACATTTTGTTTTGATGGCTTGCCTTCTTCAAAAATCCAAGGGAAAAATATTTTTTAAATGTTCTTTCTTTGTGCCTAGCAAATGATAATATATTTTTATTGGAGATAGATACTTATCATTCTTATTTCATCACAAGAATTAAGTTTAAGTTTCTCATTTTTTAGAAATGAGAGGCAGAAAAGTGAGGCCAATATATTTTTTCTAGAACTTCACACTCTCTAGTTGTGGATCTTAGTATTTATACCTACTTGCATATTTCTTCTGAGCTTTAATTTTTTCTCTTCTAATTCATTTATTTCTGTTTTTTTTTTTTATTATGGTTTCTAATTACAGCAATCAGGTTTCTGGGGAGAAAAAATTTTAGCTGCCAATGAGATGAGACTCTGGCTTCAATTTTCTGAATAGCTTTTATTTTTATATGATTCTATTAGGGAAATGGTGCTAAATGTTGGTACTTTATTATGTCAGGCAAGTGTGAGTAAGATGATGCAATTAAGAACCCTATTTAGGTTAATTGATATGAATTTTATAAATAAAAATTTAGAGTGTGAATCTGTTTTAGCTTATTTCAGACTATGGAACATTGCCACTGAAAGCTAGAAATATTAAATGCATGTTCCAGGAAAATCCTCAAAAATCACTTATTTATGAAATGATAGTTTTGAATCGATAGCCATTAAAACCTCTTTTGTGGTAGGAATTGTCACCTTACCGGTAATGACATAATCTGGGCTAAATCATGTCCTCTAAGATATAACTGCAATGTAATAACAGCCCAATTCAACATGGACACTTACCTATTCCTTTAGTTGATATTGCACAACACAGGTGTACTTATAGTGACTTTGCCAATCCAACTCTGTATGATTACTGCCTAAGGGTGGGAAGGGGTTAGCGGGGGCCACAATAAAACATCCTGCTGAAACACATGAAGAAAGATGTGTTTAGATTCATATTGAATTTTTCCAATTATTGAGAGAAAAAATGTGTACCAAATCTTTTGTTTTGAACTATGTTGCCACCTCAGACATTACATCTACCCTCTGAAGCCCCACTAGTTCACTGATGCTATTGTCCTGTAACATCATCAGACTTTTTAGAGACAACTTTTACACGTTTTAAAACAATCTGGTTAGTATGAGTGCCTTTCTGAAAAGGGGGGGTATTTAACTGAAGTAAAGAGGGGCAGAAAAAGAAAGAAGCGGTAATACATAGCTTATTATTATATGTGGCAAGACAAGCGGTTTTTGCTAAAAGTCAGAACTCTTTTAAAACTTGTATTGACAGAGAACTACTGTCTGTCTTCCTCAGCGAATTTCCTTCTTATTGGTGGTTTTAGTTCCCCTGGAATTACAAACACACAGGTGCATGCATGCTTTAAAAATGCTAAAAGTTTTTAAGGACATAGATTATTAATTATCAAAAGCTTAGTCAACCAGAGCAATACAGAATGTGTTTTCAGAAATCCATGTCTAATTACACACGGAAATTACTTCAAGAGGAACCAAGAAAGCTGATATTTACCTAAAACTTTACAGCTTGTATTCTCCATGAGCATTTCCCCACCTCGTGCCTCGCCTGGTCTTGTTGCTGGAGCTGCACATCACCTATAAAGTAATTGATGTGCGCTCCCCTTTGTCCTCAGTCTCCCAGGGAGAGGGCTGATAAGCAGTGAGTAGCTTATAGTAAGCAAACAAGAGGCAGAAGGACCAAAGGCTGAACAGCTTTGCCCCGGCTGCAGAAGGAATCCAGAGTTTGCCATGAAGAATGGTAATAGATGACATGGGAGCCTCCCAAGCTTGTAGGCTACTGCTAGTGGGTGACGTGTTAACAACTAATTCAGAGAATTTCCACAGAGATAGCTTCTGAGTCGCTGAAAATAAACTGTTTATTTTGAAGGCAGCAAAATATTTTTGCCAACGTTTCCATGTACTCTTTGCTTCCCCTTCCCCTCAGGCCTTTCTATAAAAAGCTTTATATTTCCCTCTTGATGTCTTTTAAGAGATGATGTGAATATAGTTACAAGATTTTTTTATTTAGGATGTCCTCTGGTCTTTATTTTCCCATTTTTTGGGTTGGTGCAGATGGGCGAGAAATACTGAGGGAAAATCCTTTTGGAATTGCAACCCTTTCATTTAAATATTTCCATGATCATTGATCTTCCACACAGGCACCATTCATCACTTTAGACAGCGCTGCTCTTGCTTCTTTTTCTTAATATGTTACCAGAGGCTTGTCCTACTGTATGCAAATCGGTTACTTTTGCATAAATTCTCGTTTGCTCATATGTTATCAATTATTTTATAACCACCAACCATGGGCTAAGGATTATAAAGAACAAGATAAAAACTAACCACCCACAAGATACTTAAGTCTAGTTGGAAAGACAGATCACATACACACAAAATAATTAGTAATATAGTGTTATATTAAGCACGGGCTCAAATTAATATTGTGAGGCACCACATTGTACATTATAGAAAATTGTGATGAAACTCTGATACCTGCTTATGACAATTGGGAAATAAAGGCTTCTAGAAGAAAGAAATCAATGTGATTGGTTTGTCACATAAAAGCATCTAGGCTGGGCCTAACAGTAGACAAAGTGTTATGTGATTAAGGAAAATAAGCAATTAGGGACAGCGTTAGAGAAGGGACCAAGGGAGGAATAATAACTAAAAATAAAAAGTTGTCTCAATGTATTCATGTGAGATCAACACATTTTTCATTATACAGCTGAAATTTATGTATATTTTATATAGAAGCATGCTTGGGTATCTCAAAACCAAAAAAAGTTGTGACTTTTATAGGTGATGGGTAATGAAAGCCATAGAAGGGAGACTTCTTGAAAGAGAGTTTATGAGATGCTGATGAAAAAGGGAAATCTTTACTTACTCGTTGGAGTTGTAGTGGTTTCTTTAAAAGCATTTTTAATAACCACAAATGAGACTAGAGGAGAAAGGAGATAATCTTTTCAGATAGGAAATAGGAAGATAAAGACAAATTTATTTTTAGAGGGAAATCTGCTACTTTCTGGATAATTAAAGTGTTTCTAGCTGATAAGGAGCTGAGTGTACCAATTTCCAGGTCCTAGGATAATCTGGTTTGTCTTCCTTTAATGACTGAAGGAAAGATGAACTGACTCCTGAAATGGTGAGAAGCCAAGTGGGAGAGGCTTTCCGACAGGTGGGCGCAGCCTCCAGAGTAACTGCTCCCTCCCCGAGAGGCACCTATTAGAGTGGGGGAATACGCTAGTGTTTGAAAGTTATTTGCATGGAAAATATACTTTCAAGTTACTTTTTTGTGAACACTGAAAGCTTAACTTTAAAATGCAAGGTATTTGTCAACATTATCTGAAACACCGGCCTGGAGGCAAATGTTCCAACATATTTGTTTTCTTACAATTAAAGCTAAGCTGACAAGTTGAAAAGATGGTCTTCAAAGACATTCAGAGGCTGCTAAATTTTTGTCAATAATTAGCCTTCACTTTGCTTTTAGACAAGAAAGTCATCTACGTTTCTCCCCACATTTGCCAAGTAAGGATTTTCACTTTTAAATTTCTTCATCCTGGTGTTTGCATTTAAGCATTTCAAACAGACTCTTCACCCTCAGCCACCATGTGTAGTATTGCATTTATGCATTCGACTTCTTCCTCAAGTGATGCTATTTTTTTCTGCCTCAGCCTGACAGCCACTAATAATAACACATGAGGACAGTCAGACAAAATGAAGACAAATGCTGCTTGTCGCAGCAGAATCATAATGTCTCCAGACTCAGTAAAGACAGTCTAACTGTATGTGGATGTTCTTTATAGCTTATTTAGACCTGTGGTTTTTCCCTGTGTTTTTTTTTTTTTTTTTTAAAGCACAAACATTGTGCAGAAATACATTAAGGCAACATATGGGCCTGTTAGTTAGCCAAAACAATGTGGAACCATGGAGAATAGAGATTGCAAAGCACAGATGGATATTGTAAAAAATTCATGAGTGGCATAACAGATCTAAAAGGTAAATTTTAGTCAAAATTCAAGTGGCATGCATAGGAAATACTTAAGAATTTGGCTTTATGAGCTTTTTCAAATCACACAAGATGAAACATTGTGAATATTCTGCAGATTTGTTTATGCCATAATGTGAAAATCAGAGCTCATCATTCAACAATAATTATGTCTATATAGATTCATGCCATCAGAAATAGATTGCTGATAAACAGTAGCGCTTTGCTTCTATTTGATGTAAACGCTGCAGTATTAAATATCCATATTATTTCCAGCTCAATATTAGAAAGTGTCAGTCATTGTGACAAGTCAGACAAGAGGAGCTCATTGAACCACCCCGTGTGTAGCCACGCGCTGTTGAATAACCAGGTTTTCATGCTGTATTACTTTGTTGTTAAAATTGAGTTCTAAGCAATAAATTGGCAAATCATTTTTCCCTCTTTTACATGTGATACTTTTAACCAAAACTGAAGCCTCAAGGAGACATTGGATTCTTATGTGCACATCATCAGGGTGCACCTTGAATTTTGCAGAACTCTTGTCTTTTGGAGTTCTCATCTCTGTGGCTCATTGTTGTTGTCTTGGGGCGGGGGGGGGGGGAGGAGTTCCCCAAATCTGTGAGACTAGCCTAATTAAGGTGTGCCTTTGATCCTCACTATAGGCAATCTCATTCATAAAATTTCCTTACAAGCAGTTCCTGAGCAGAGTATTCTGCCTAGTGTAATAATTAATTTCATTCCTAAATTTTCCAGTGGAGGAGAGGCAGGGAGTGGAAAGGCAAGTCTGTACAGTCCACCATAGAAGCACTTTCCATTTGTGAGCTTTCTGATGTCTAGTTGAGAATGAGGCCATGTAGAATTCAGGTATGTTGTCTCCTTTTGTTGCTAGAAGGGAAAAGCATAAACTATTACCTGAATGAAAGTTTAGATTATATTCAGAGTGATCCACTATATACTTTAAAATCTTAAACACTGGAGAGACAAGTTGCATTAGACCCGTGGTCGGCAAACTGCGGCTCGCGAGCCACATGCGGTTCTTCGGCCCCTTGAGTGTGGCTCTTCCACAAAATACCACAGCTTGGGCGAGTCTATTTTGAAGAAGTGGCGTTAAGTTTAAAAAATTTGGCTCTCAAGAGAAATTTCAATCGTTGTACTGTTGATATTTGGCTCTGTTGACTAATGAGTTTGCCGACCACTGCATTAGACTTACTTTTTTTATAGTTAAAGAGATTGTTGATGAAGAGATTTACTGAGGGTTCCATTATACCTTGAAAAGATATTAGTACATTCAAACAACCAGGAAATTATTTGGTACTGAGAAGAAAGTTTATTAGATTAAAAGTAGACATTATGGACAGAAAGTAAATTGGATCACTTAATGAACTAGGCTTTTTTTTTTTTTTTTCTGTAGGTAGCATACAACAGAACAGGCTTCATAGCTGGCTCTTCATTCTTGGCACTAATGCCACTGCTGGGACCTTGAGACAGCCAATTGAACTTTCTGATAGTTGCCCTATTCGTCTTTTCAGGCCGTTTTTGGTTTCCTTAGCGAATTAAAAGTTTGCATTAGTGAACCCTCTGAGCAGCGACCAAGACTAATTCTCGGCTCCGTGTGACATTTCACACATTGTCAGTTCTTCGTCAGTGTTAGACGGTAACATTTTGAGATCCTCATCTGAGAGTTGATGGGGAAATATCAAATAGTGTCTGTGAGGTTTGCCAACTAAGTTGAGCCCAATTCAAAAGTATGTTGTAGGGGAAAGGGAAGGTGGCGGTGTTGTGTTGTGTCTCCTTTCACTAAAAGGTACATTGACCCCTAAAATTTCACGATGAAGTCTGAGAAAGACAACAAGCAAAGAAAAAGAATGAGGAGACACAGAAAGAGAGGAAAAGGTAAATGAGAGAAAGTTGCAAATATAAGAGAGAATGTAGAACTGTCTCCCTTTCTTACCAATTATACACCCTGTTACCATGGAGAGTCTAAGAAACATATGGAAAATACCCTGTGTATTTTACATATATGTGTGTGTTTATATTTGTATCTTCTATTAAAATGCAAGCTTTGTGAGGAGGGCAGGGCAGATTTTATTCACTGCTATATTCCAAGCACCTTGCAGAGTACCTGCTACAGAGTATTGAATTTGTTGAATGAGTGTATTTCTTAAGAGGCGATTTTTCATATGTTCCCACTGTTATCTGAGGAATTATAGGTTTGTTAATATCTCTTTAAAAGTGTTAGTTTGGTTAATACTTAGAAACTAAGATTGCTGCAAAGTAACACATTTTAGCTCAGAGATGTGCCATCTGGAGTGGGTGAAGGGAAATGGGATAGGAAACTTCTTAAATTCAGTTTAATGTATTTGTATTCGTTTCTCTGATAGAGAAATATGTAATGGTCAGATCATTGGGTTTGTTCAGTATATAACACACACAGGGTGGGGAACCATCCCACAAGGAACGTATGATAGAGGTACATGTAACACTGTTCTAAGATAACTAAAAGTAGTCCATGACCTTCCTGTCTCTGTAATGTATAAAGAGCAGAAGTCATTGGTCATTGTGAAGGCCGGTGAGAATTCTGCACTTAGCCGTAGGGTGCACAAGTTGAGTTGCCTAAAGAAGTCAGAAATTATAATTTCAGACCTATGTAACCAGAGACCAAGAAGGGCATAAAGAGTCTATTGATGGTCAAGACATTTTGAATTGATTTTCCCTGCTGACGATAGTCTTTTTGCCTTTTTATGGGATTTAAATTATTTAATTTAATTTTGCTTAATTTATGCACCATCACTAGATTCACTCCTGGAAGATGTGAGATGTAATTGGTTGCATTTGACATTGGCTTCTAAAACAACAATTTTTTTTTATTTTTTTTTTTTTTTTTTTTTTTTTTTTGTGGGGAGAGCCTTGCTAAAAGTCACCAAAAGCAGACCCTGTAACAGGAGATGCACATATTTATTCTGATCCCGCCTTGACCAATGTCAGAGTAGCATGCTTGATCAGTTACTGCACATATTAATACCCACTTTATTCATTACACCCTGCCCAGTATATATTTTTGTATATAGAATTTTAAAGGAAATGTTGAAAAGAAGGAAAATACACTTTAATTCAACAAACGTATTTTGAGTACCTGGTATATGGCACTGAGAGATTCAGTGGGAACAAGTAAAGGTCATCATGTACCTTTTTGTCAAGGAAGAAAAACAGACTTTAAACAAATATTTACAGGTGTGATGGATGTGAAGAGAAGGATGCTACAGATGTTTATAGCAAAGGAATTTAACTTAGGCCAAAAGCAAGTCAAACTAGCTTGACAGTATCAAGGTCGTTGTGGTGTAGTGAGAGGGAGTGGCATGAAAAGACACCAACTTATCTACTTATCCTCCTTTTCCCCTTCTATTCTCCCTCCTTCCCTCCTCCTTCCCTCCCTCCTTACCTCCTTCCCTTCATCCTTTCCTTCCTTCCATAATTGAATATTTAACAAATATTGATTGCATGTGAGCCAGGGCTCAAGCTAAATGCTTAGCTCTGGTGAGTAAAAACAATGAGAATGGTTCCCATGAAGGAGGCAAAACATGCATTATTAGAGTCTCACACACAAAGACAAAATTGCAATATTAACAAGTGCTCCCAAAAAGAGGCAACTGATGCCACATAAGCATGAGTTGACTTGTTCTGGTTTGGAAGATCAAGTTTCAGTAAGAGTGATACTTGAGCCAATATCTAAAGCATAAAATGGAGTTAGCCAGGCGCCAAGGCAGGATAGAGGATTTTGGGCAAAGAAAAATAGCCTTTGCAAGGGTCTAGTGACAGGTAGAAGTATGACAAGTGGGAAAGGCTTAAAGGAAGGCTAACGTGGCTCAAACTGAGAGAACCAAAAGGCTAAAATGGCAGGCTATCTGGGACAACTCTGTATAACCTTGAGGGCCAGATTTGGATTCCAGACTAAGAGCAAGGATGTCTTTGAAGGTTTTTGAGCTGAGTCTTGTCATCAAAGGCAGCTACTCTGACTATAGTAGAGAATGAGTTAGACAGCAGCAAGCCTGGAGGTTAGGACACTGGTGGTGGTGGGCTTGCAATTATCTAGAGAATGCACGGTACTAATCAAACCTAGGAACCGTGATGGAACTGGGAACTCAAAAGATATTAAGAAACAATTGATGACTAATTGGAAATAAGGGAATAAAGAAGAAGGATGCATGGATGATGCCCGCATTTCTCACTTAGACAGCTAAGTAAGATGATGGCAGTCCATGAGATAAGGACTATGGGAGGAAGAGGCGGTATGAGAAGTAGGTGGGTGGGAGTAGTGAATTCAGTTAGGGTCATGTTGAGTTTGAGGTGTCTGAGGCATCAATTGGAAAAGAAAGTACTTGAACATCAGGGCTTGGAGCTCACATGAAGGACTGGTTAAGAGACACAGGTACCATTTGTTATAAATGTAGTTGAAGCAACTCAGAGCATGGGTAAAATTGAGTGACTATAAATAAAAAGAGAAAAATATTTCTTTACGCCCCCCCCCCATTCCATCAGACTTCTATTTATATGTTTTTGGCTAGAGCTGAATTATGTGCCCATTCTAAATGAGCTATTAGTAGAGGAGAATGTGGTTATCAAGTATGATTAGACCAGGTGGTTCTCAAAGGATGGTCTTTAGACCAGTAGCATCACCAGCTCATGGAAACTCTTTAGAGTAATGCAAACTCTTGACTCCATCTCAGTCACGGTGAATGAGGAAACTCTGGAATGAGGCCAGGGAATCTGTTTCAAACAATCCTTTCTAAGCAAATCTGATGCTTTTTCAAGTTTGAGAACCATTGATTTAGACTAATCAGGTCAAATTCTGGGGCTAAAGAGAGAACTCATGTTCCATGAGCTTATTGCCTTTTAGGAAGAATGGAGCATGGCTGCTGGTAGGTAAAGAAAAGGGTCTGCCATCCTTGACATTCAGCATTAAGAGGAATGAGCCAATAAAGAGAGAGGATGAAGATAAGAGTGGATAATTGAGAAAGAAGATGAAATTGGAGTAGATAAATGAACTCAGGTGGAAGGAATGGACTTTCGTAATAGGATTCCACTCCTGTGTTAAAAAGACAGCTTGAAGAAAAGGGTGGATGCAGAAGCAGAGGGGCTGATGGCAGGAAGGTTAGCCGTTCCTCATCTTCGTCTCTGGGAATGGAAGTAAGTCATCTGCTGAGAGAGAGGGGGAGATATGATTGAGGTAAGATATGAAAGAGCAGAAAAAGTTTAACATACTTGTGGGGAGAGGGAGAGCTTACTAATTGGAACCTATTGGAATGTGTATGGAGTTGTAAATCTGCTTGAGGTTGGTAACCCTGAGTTGAGAGTGGGGTAATCTGCCAGGCTGCATAATATGCAACAAAGGGATATAGAGGGAAATCAAAGGTAGTTTGATTCCACTAGAGTTGTAGTTTTTCCAGAAGGATGTGACAGAATGCCATAGGCCAGGACATTTAGGATTTTGTTAAGAGAGAGATTGAATTGATGAATCAAGCAGTTCATGCTGAAGGGGAAGGTGAGTGAAGATGGGTGCAGGGGATGGTTGGTCCATGGACCTGACGTCAGGAGGCTGTCTTCCTCTTTAAACATTTGGTCAGAACCATTCTAAAGAATAGGTCAAACTGTTTCCACGTTCTTAATTAATGAAAATAGAGTCTTATTTGTACTATGTCCCCCTATCTTTTTATTAGGGAAGTTTGAGTACTGTTTGAAGGTGTCACATTTGCAGTGACTTATAGCAGATTTTCCTTATCACTCAGTTGTAGGACGTTCTGCAGGAAAATAAGCCAGAGGCTTTAATTTGGCTTACTTTGACTGCTTTTTGACCTGTTCTATTTTTCTTTATTGATGAATAACACTTTTTCCAGCATGATTTTTGTAGGCCTTGCACAAATCTTAGTAAGTCATATGTATAATATAAGGTGGAAGACTGCTTTTTATCCAACTGGATTTATCATTCCCTTAGCCTAGCAGAGAGGTAGTTGTATTTCCGAAAGTACTTAATAACTTGCAAGATATTTAATATTTTATTTTTTATTTAAACAATCTGCTAAGAGCTAAGGAAGAGTCATTTTTTGGGAAGATGGTATTTTTCCTTATCTATATGCAGACTAGCCATGGTATGTCCCAGCTATGGCCACATTGAACTTGGAGCCTGTTTCTGTCTGCCACCTGACAAGTTCCTCCCTGGGTTGTCCTAAAACCAGTTATGGTAATCTGAATTGAAAATAATCAGGTACACACATTTCCTGCAGCAAACATCATAAATTCCACAACTAGGTAGGCATTGCTTCTATACTGTGCTGTGGTTGTTTTTTTTTTACTTGTTTGTTTGTTTTGTTTTGTTTTGCATCTCCCACAACATATAGTGCAGGAGCATTGCTCTCTCCATCAATACACCTAAGGGAAAGTCACCCAGATGGTCACAGTGTGAAGAGAGCATAATGAGGCTGTTCCTGTGGACCTTGCCAGGGACTTTAAACGTCAACAAAATTGTAGGAATGTAAGTTCCACAAGGACAAGGATTGTGCTGATTTGTTCACTGCTGGCTTCCCAATGGTCAGAACAGGGCCTGGCACCTAGGCACTCAATAAATATTTGTTGAAGAAATAAGAGACTCTTTGCAGATCAACATTCTACTGTAAATTCTGCTGTCTGTTAAGAAGATGGGTCTTATATCCTGGTAATTATGTTTGTGGTGGAGACCACCACAGGGAATGGAAAAATGCACAATAAAGTCACTTACTTACTACTTTTATAACAACTTGCTTATTCAAAGTTTATTGTTAGTTGAACTAAATTTTCAGCAATATGACTTGTGCCTACCTGCATATTACTTTGAATGATTATACATCTGTAAGCATTAGAACCCCTTGTAGTGACAGTGTGGGTATTTCATTTTAGTGCTAGTTTATGTGTCATAGTTAAGATTCATTGAGGGATAAGATGGACAATTGCAGTGACTTATAGCAGATTTTCTTATAGCAGTGTGGCCTCAACTCAATACATGATAACTTCGAATCTACTCCAAGCCTTCCACAGACCTGTTTACTCCGTGACAAGATGGCCCTTGCCACAGGATGCTGGAGGGGAAGTACCATGGGTTGCTCAAATGCATGGATATTTGTGTTAGAGAGAATCTGGTTCAGTTCTCTCACTCCCTTCTACTTGCTAGTTGTGTGAGACCCTGGAAACATTTTTTAACTTCTCTAAATTATAGTGTCTATTGGTATAACCAAAATATTAATACTAATACTAATCTCATAGGATTATTGGGATTGAATGAAATATTACATGCAAAGTACTTAGTGTGCACAGTGCCCGGCACATAGTAACTACTTAACCTTTTGCACTCGGATGTCGAGTATGACTCAACACGGTTAGCATCAGTAGCAGCTCTTTTTATATTCTTTGAATGTATCAATAATTTGAAATATAAAAAAATCCAAATAAATAAGTTTGTATGAAAAGAAACTCCAGTTTTTTTATTCTACTGCCGCACTTTGTAAAATCTGGGGTATTTAAAAAATTAAATCCCGAGTAGAATAAAGGAATAGAGAAAAAAGCAAGCGAGTGCAAAGGGTTAATAAACATTAGTGGTAATTAGTTCTTAAAATCTACATATTAATTTGTTTATTTGTATATAGAAATATTTAGATAAATATATAAATATGTTTGCTGGTGCTAAATTTAGATAAAGTAGTATGAATTACAAGGTTACTAGTGTTGAACATTAGTGTTTATTATAGACTAGTAGTCCATTTGCAGGAAGAATCCTGCAAGCGGCTGCCGCGCCTGCACCCGCACGCCGCTGCCGCCCGCCCTGCTCTGCCCCGCCCGGGCTTTCCCTCTGGCAGCCACCTTGCTTTCCGCTTTTCCTCCCTCTTCCTTCTAAGTTGTCTTCAGTCTTCACTCCTCCCTCCCTCAGTGTATGCAAATTAACCGCCATCTTTGTTGGGCAGTTTGCATAGTCACCCTGATTGGCTGGTGGGCGTGGCTTTGGCTGGTGGGCGTGTCTTGGGCGTAGTGAAGGTGCGGTCAATTTGCATATTACTATTTTATTAGGTAGGATTAAAACATGAAAATATCACTTTTTCAACAACTTGCTTAATCTAGTTGATTAGAAAATGTCCTTTTGCCGAAACCGGTTTGGCTCAGTGGATAGAGCGTCGGCCTGCAGACTCAAGGGTCCCAGGTTTGATGCCAATCAAGGGCATGTACCTTGGTTGCGGGCACATCCCCAGTAGGGGGTGTGCAAGAGGCAGCTGATCGATGTTTCTCTCTCATCGATGTTTCTAACTCTCTATCCCTCTCTCTTCCTCTCTGTAAAAAATCAATAAAATATATTAAAAAAAAAAAAGAAAATGTCCTTTTATGAAAATGTTGCATTTACATTTTAGGTGGGTATTTACAAGAGTCCCATAGAGCAATAGGCCAATCCTTAGATTAATGTTGGACTTCAAACAATGCTCTCAATGTCTTTTATCTAAATTTTTTGGGCATTGTGATTGTCATTGACTCATACAAGATGACCAGTCTTCTTTTCCAGACTATACTATTGTCTTCAGGATTTTTATTAAGGTCAGTCAGCGCTCACATAGGAAATCCTAACTCTACAACATAGTGCAATCAGCTTCATAGCTCAACTTTTCTATATCCGTATAGGGATATCAGCCAGAGTAGAGACTATTTGGGGAAAGGAAACCAAGATACAGAGGAACTTAGAAATCATGTTCTTTGATGAATGTTGGGGGAACTATGGGTATTTGAGCTAGATAGGGGAAAATAAGGACTAACTAGGACTATGAAAGGTACTCCCACGTATTCTTAAGGATATCATTTAGAAGAGAACAAAAATGGTATTTGTATTTATAGAGGAAAGATGAAATAAATAGGTAGATATTAAGAGATGTCACATTTTGGTAAGCTTTAGTCACATGGACCAGCATCTGTAAGTACATAATGATGTTCTTAGGTACTGGTCAGTAATCTTCTTCCCAAGGTAAAATAGCTGGTTAGGGATAGAGTCAAAACCTACCTTTTCTGACTTCAAATTCAAGTTGTTTTTGTCTACCTGTATGCTCTCCCTTTGATCTTCATGAAGTTTAGTTAAGCTAGTTAGGGACTTGTACTATTGATACCAATTCCAGGGATCCAGTTTTCTACTGGCAAATTAGTTTTATCCAATTCAGCAACCATAGGCCCTGTCCTTAGCTATCAAGCTTCCAGTTGATACTTTTAATTAAAACAAGGGACAGAGTGTGAGGAGCACTCACCATTAATTTAAAAGCCATTTAACGATATTTTATTTTGACTGTAGCTCAGTGATGTAATCTTTATCTGAGGACAGTATCTGAATTTGAAGGTAAGTTGTAAAAATTTTCCCAGTAGCACCTTATTTATGATCCCCGCTGATCTCTGTAAATGAGCATAAGCCATGAGGAATTCGAAAGAATGGACTTAGATAGATGGAACTGAAAAGATGCGTTATGAGAGTTTGTTAGTGCTGCTGATGATTTGTACCACCTGGCTCTCCCCTACTTACAGGAATTTATTCTTGTAAATTCTTTCTTCTTTTTTAAAAATTTCTTTATTGATTAAGGTATTACATATGTGTCCTTATTCCCCCTTATATGCAGAAAATTGCAAAGCTAAAATTTCTTCTCTGTTGCAGATGTCCTTCTGGTCTGGGCCAAGAGTCTGGGGGCAGATGAAGCTCAGGATTCTCGGCTCATGGCCAAGGGACAGGGTGTGAGCCTTTGTCATTTAGGTATAGGGGAGTGTTGCTGGTGTCATTTCTTGAGCTGTTGCTTTAGAAAATTGCAGCATAATCTGGGTGGGTTTCCTGAAAACCCCACTCATAATTTTATCAAGGAAATGAGGCTTAATCAAGGCTGTAAAATAAGGGGTGCTTGCTATCACTCTTGCACGCTGGTGGAGCAGCGTGGGGTCAGAATATGGTGGTGTGGGACGAAAACCAGAACCCAGTTTTTACCTCTGTTTTTCCCTCCCTCTCTACCTCCCTCCTTTCTTTCTTTTAAATAAAAGAGGAAGTATTTTTTTAGGAGTAGAGAATAAACTGGTAGTTTAAACTTGTCTGTGATTTTCTGACGATCACGCAAAACGCTTCCTGAGTGTTGGCTCATGTGGTCACCTCCAGGAAGTGCTCAGATTCTTCAGGGCACGCAGGCCTCAGCAGAGCACATGTTATGGCACAATTCCAAGTATTCTTCCTTCTTCGCTCTCCCAAGCACACTCCCACTCTTAGGGGTCTGCACTGTGACACCGCCCTTCCTAGCCTAGTGGGTTGAAAGTGCTGATTTGCTAACTCTCTGATACTAATCCAGAGACACGAGTCAGCCAGCAGAATTGGCATCAGATTTCCTCAGAAACGAAGGTGAGCGCTCGGGGAAGGGTGTTGATTTTCACATCCATCTTCTCCCTGCAAATTAAATTATTAATTTTCCCACATGCCTTCTTGTTAATGAGAAGAGCGGTGGCCTTTATCTGTGCATGTGTGCAAACAAAACATCACAGCAGGGGCTCCTGAACTGCCCAGGCAAGCTGAGGGGTGAAGCAGTCAGCGGTAACTGCCTTGGCACAGCCTCGTCTGTGTCATTTGTGAAAGTCTGGCTGGCTGTGGGCATCGGAAACGTGGAAGGACGCAGGCTCCAGAGCACCTCCCCGCACAGCACACGCACCCTAAGATGAAAGCTCCTTTTGCAAATACAAAGAAGAGATCAAAAGAGGGAAAATAATAGCATTTAAAATGCACATGTGAAATGCAAAATTATGATTGTTTTCCCAGGTTCCATTAGAGCACTTCTATTTTCTGAGATGATACAGTGTTTGGTTCCTTTGCCATGTTTCAGACAATAAGTACAACAACTTTACCATAGATGCTCTACCACATCTGGCTTTTCCAGCTTTTCACAGTAACATATTACTGGTTAAAGATGGGTGTTAACTTTTTTGGTCTCTAGTGCCCCTGAATGTCACCAGTAATGCCTGGTTCTCACTTGACAAGAACAAACTAAAAAAAAAAAAAATCACATATGTCTACATAGGTTGTTTCTTATAAGAATTATATAAACATTAAAATTTGCATATTAGCTTTTGTTTCAGGGCCATTAACTTTTGTTGTTGTTTTATTTCATGGATTTGAACATGGAAATTGCTCCCCACTGGAGAGCAGAGTGATTCCTAGACCCCGATCTAGTGTCTGTGGCTGCATGACAGAGCAAATTCCACTGCAGTGGTCATGGAGGATTGTAGATTGTTATTTTAAAGATTTATCGCTTGCCTTTGTTTTATAAATGTCAGTATCTTCTTTGGGGATCTAAAGTTCACCTTTTCTCAACAAGTGTCAGGGATACCATTTATTAAAATTAAATGTAAACTTTCAGGTTGAGCTGAATGAAGAGTCAATTGTGGTGAATCTTTATGATACCTTAGAAACTGTCTGTAATGCCCAGATTAAGCACATGATACTCTCTTTAAGTCCCTTCTCCCCATCTAATAGTTATTCCAATGAAACAAATATAATTTTTGGAGTTACTTTTCTCTTTTAAAAATGAAATCTATATGAAAAATATTGATTAGGCGGATCACCATAGCATTTTTTATATCACTTACTCATGTGAGTAGATATAAAATAAACCCATCACATTTGAACATTAAAAAAACAATATTATATATAATGTATCATATTTACTTTTTGTGAATATATAGTTATTTTTTTAATTATGAGAAACAAGGACCACCATGTACAGAGAAAATTATTTGTCTTATTTATGTATATCTTAATAGTTTATAAGGGAAAAATCTGCAGAATCTCCAACTCCCCTTCATCTTCCCAATTGTGGAGAAAGGGAGAATTTTTCAATAACAACTCTAGTTTCTAATAAAAGGGAACAGTTTGTACAGTCTTTTTTAAAAACAATATCAATATATTCATTTGGGGAAAGAAATTGTTCACCTTAAAAATATTTCTGTACATTTGCTTTGTGTTGCTATATGTCAGAGTAATGAAAAATACAGTTTTTACATAGCTTGTGGGCATTGGTTTTGCTTGCATTTCATTAAGGAATATATGATCTTAATCACTTTATATTTTCATAAGATGGGTATCACAAAAATATCCCACTCATTCACTTATGAGTACATAAAATAGCAATCTCAAGGGAAATGGATAGTAAACCATTGGCTGGTTTGGCATAAACCTTTGCTAAGCCTTAATATAGTTTATTAAAAGTACCATGTTGACTCCAGTGTGAACAGCAGCCTCATTTTTCACGTTCTGTTTCAAAGGAGCCCTCTGCTGGACAGCTCCACATGATGTCACAGTACACACATATTTATATATGATTTATAGGCCATAGCTAATATAACCTAAAAGCCATTTGTGATCGAAACTCTATCGTTGCAAATTGAATGCATCACTGAAGCCTGTTTTGTCATCATTTTTTCATATTTAATGAACACGCAATTGTCTAAAAATAAAATGTTCATCCTTAAAGTTTACTGTAAATCACTGTACATCAGCATATTCCCACACATGAGATAATCATATGAAATTAACATTCATTACCAATAATTTCAGTAATGAATTATTCAGCTGATATGCAATTATCACACACATTTTTAAAGCAATTACTTTATTACATAGGTACTCCGTGTCTTTGATTTTACTTGTCTATATTGCATATGTAAATGTAGGGAATATTTGTTCTTACCATACTTTGGAAAGCAAAGGGTTTTTTAACGCTTGTTTGTTCAATGCCATCAGGCTGTAGGGATATATAGTTAGGATTAACTACATCTTAAGAAACTTTCAGTGTCAGAAAATTGCTGTGATGAAATGAGGCAACGAGAAGCAAACAAACAAACAGATCCTGGACCATGAAGTTACAGGAATGAGATGTTTTCTGAGCATGATTTCAGTAGATTCATTTAAGTAATAATTGTATTCTAAAAATCTTCTATTATTCAAGACAATGATTAAAAATGACTTTAATTTACAATTCCTTCTGCATTTAGTCTTAGATTCTAGACTGAATTGGGAGACCATATAGCATCACAAAACAAACACAAGCTTCGAGGTTAGAGAGACTGAGTCCAGATCCTGCTTCTGTGACCCTCAATTATTTAACCTTCTCTTCAGACAGGAAACAGTGACTGTCTGAATGTTGTGGTAAGGGTTAATGACATAATATCTGTACAGTGAAAACACGGCGTGCAGGGAATTGTGAGACATGCTGCTGTAGAAGGTTCTCTGTAAGTTTGAAGGCAACTACTCTACTTTTTAGGCCATATTTATGTTAATTGTGCTAGCAAGTAGCAGCTAAGATAGAGCCATATATTCTTCAACTTCATTTATATGTAGCACATTAAGTATTGTGAAACAGAAATAATGAATAGTATGATAGTAGTTGTAGACATATCTTAATTTGCAGACTTTAGAGTTATACCTAATTCTTACTCAAAAGTCTGAAGTCAGTCTTTTCTCTGAAGCAGCCTAAACAAGAGGAACCATGAAGATTTTAGTCAATGTAGGCATAGCTTTAAAAAAAAATAATAATGTGCAAAACAAAAAGAAATGGTTGTTTTTGGTCAGTTTAGTAAATCACAGTAACCAAATTTCCATGGTTAAAAATGAAATATAAATGAGGGATGACATAATCTGAGATAGTACTAGTAGGTCACCCCCCCACACACACACACACACACACACACACACACTTATTCTGTCTCTATTAGATTATTTACCCATTAAAATTCTCATCCCACTAAGTTGATTCTTTCTTTTGAACACAGTTTAAGAAAAAGCTACATATATCTTTGTAGTAGTTTATACATGTGAGTGTATTTTTTCACAGAAATGTAAACAAGTACCCAGAATATGAATTGAATGAATTTTGTTTGAATGAATAAAAGAATGAACAGTGGATCATTCATTCTCCTAGCAGCTGATTTCAAAATATACTTAGGTGGATCATGAGCCAAGCCAGACTCTCAGTAGGAATAAAACTGTCAGTACAGAGCCATTGACTCAAATCATTTGGTCACTTTTTATTTTTGAACCTATACATATAGCAACAGCCAATATGTTTTCAAGGTCCCCCCAAAAAACTGGGGGAAATATACTCACCTACACATTTAAATGTTTAATTCAGTGATCAAATATCACAGGCTTCTGTAAAAGTTATAAGTCCAATATGAACAGAAACACATTAATTTTTAATTTATTCAACAACATTTATTGCATATCTGATAATGTATCCAGTGCTCTGCTGTATGCTCTGAGGAAAATAATGAAGAATAAGACTCATGCCGAAACCGGTTTGGCTCAGTGGTAGAGCGTCGGCCTGCGGACTCAAAGGTCCCAGGTTCGATTCCGGTCAAGGGCATGTACCTTGGTTGCGGGCACATCCCCAGTGCGGGGTGTGCGGGAGGCAGCTGATTGATGTTTCTTTCTCATCGATGTTTCTAACTCTCTATCCCTCTCTCTTCCTCTCTGTAAAAAATCAATAAAATATATTTAAAAAAATAATGAAGAATAAGACTCATCACATCGTTGTTGGCTTTTGAGGAACTCAACTTGGAGGAAGTATGAGTTACCATGACTAACAAGGTCCAGGCAATCCATGGGCCAGGGCATTGCTAATTAGTGTCAGCCTGGGAGGTTTCATGGAAGTTTAAGTGTTAGGAACTTAGATGGGCACTTGATGTTTACTAATAGTTATACTTATGGGATCTATAAAATACTTGTCCAGTGTGAAATCCATCAGTCATAACCCATTAGCCATTATCTGTAGATCACTTGTCAAACTCTGGACTCTAGATCAAAGGGCAAACTCTGGCCAAACAAGATCTGATAAAAAGCCTTAGATTTGATTAGTTTGGTTAGCATTAGATTGTTTGGGGCACATTTATAAACCTTTAAAATGTTAATACAATATCCTATAAAAGTAAAATAATGTTAATCAGTTTAGCTTTCTATTTCCAACATGCTCTGGGGTTATCCTGCTCTTAAGAATTTAGGATTTTCTAAAGCCCTATCTTCAAAGAGGTGACTCTCTTTGAAAATAAACATTATTTTTTCACACATTTTAATAATTTCCTGACTAAATATATTAAGTGTTATAATAGAATTCTGGATATATATCACATAGAATGCTTGAATTATTTCAACACCTTTGGTGTTAAATCGTTATCGGATATTGGCTACTATAGTGCCCATATGCTTCTGAATTCTAGGCAACGGCGTAGGCCCTGGGAGAACATAAGTTGGATTTCTTTACCCAAGGGTGGAGGTGGGTAAGTGAATATGATTTTAAAAGAGTAGGAGTGGTTTTATTTACCAACATGCCAAAACTTACCTGCCTCGATACATCCTGTCCCTTTCAATGTATATAATGTTACAATCACCAAAGTGTACAATTCTGTAGTTTCTAGTGCCAGGACCATCTTCAGCATCATGCTACATTTCCTGTAACAACTTGTATAGAACAAGCCCTAATCCACTTCTGTCCACACAGAAGAGTGCTCCTGGCCTCACAGCTATCACATGATGGTCCCTAAAGGGGCCACTGTTTCTGAGAGAAGCTGCTGGTGCCCCATTGTGGTGAATCCCCAGTACCTCCGACCTCTCCCAGGAGAGGAGGCAGGTACATTTGTCAGAACCAAATATCCCTTGGACCATTTCTTTGCAGTGACACAAATATCAGTATGCCTGGAGTTGAGTCTTCTACACCAGGGAAAAAGAGGGGCAGAAAGAAAGCATGGAGAACAGTGATTTAGAGAGATGATCCCTCTCTTACACACTGGTGAACCATGATGCTAACAAGTCCTGTACTGACCAGTAGATGCATGCAACGATTACCTCTGTAAATAGGTCAAACTGAACTTGCAGATGAGTTTCATTATGCTTCAATACATGCATGGATTTTTAAAAAATTCATAATAGCTAATTAAAGGGATCAAGAGGCAAACATGTTATGTTTCAACACACCTTTATATCTTTTGAAGTTAATATCTTGGACATATGACCTGCTTACTTGAGTGATTGCCATGCCCTGCACATCAGTGTGTTAGATCACAGAATCTTAACTAAAACCACAAAAAGTTCCTCCTGGAAAATTCTACCCAAATATATCATCTTCATCTTTCATCCTGTTGAAGATCCTGGAAAAGAAACTGCTGTTTTTATAAATTGGCGTTTCAAGTGCTGCCTACCATTCCATGTCCATGTTCCTAAAAGGTCAATGCCTGTGTTTAAATTTCTCCTGAATACCCAAGCGTTGCTGCCTGCTTTCACTCATTTTACAGCCTATTTCATCAGCGTAAACAATTAGTTTTCTTGAATAAATGTGGATATTTGGTTCAGATACCCTTGAGGCTCTCAAGGCACAATTCACATGCATGCATGGAAACTGTTTAACCAACTTGCAACTAGTTAGAAATCTGAGAAACTAAGAACATTCTTTTTTAATTAGGAAAAACAACTGTTCCTTATTGAAATTCTAGTGGCTGTGTCCTCATTTTCTAGTCTGATGTTTTCATGTTGAGGCTGCCTGTGGCCCAGGCTGCCTCTACAGTGTTTGCTTCCTAGTGGGCTTCTGAAAGACGTGTTAACGGTCACCCAAGGAGAAGAGCAACACTCACTTAGTAAAAAGGTCTAGTGGGGATCACGGCTTATGAGCCTGGAGACTGAGGCACGAAGGAGGCCTAGGAGCTGTTGTTGAGTTTGTTCATTTCTATCATTCAAAGCTATAACAGAAGATGTGATCAGTTTCTGTTTTGTTTTGTGTTTCTTATAATTAGTTTATCTTGTCAGCAATCTAATCAGGGAATTGGTTTTAAAAATTCACAGGCACAGAGATTTCTAATGTAGATACTTTCCAAAGCTAAGTAGAACAAATTTTTTCAAGCTTGCCTGCTGGGGAGAGAGAAAGCAGTGCCAAGAAATTGCCTGATGTATCTGTGGCCATAGAGAGAGTCAGGTTAAGAAGGATGGTACTTAAAATTGAAACCCTTGGTCCCTAAGCTTTGATTCACTTAATGGTTTTGTACCATCTGGATCCTATAGTAAAGTATTGGAGGAATCCAATTGACTGTCCCAAATAGAGTGTCTGTCAATCTTCCCACAGGATTGATAAAGAGAGGGAGGCACTGGAATATATAGTTCTTCCCTTTAAAAGGACAGCCACTTTGGGATTGAGCGGGGCTAAGGAATGGAAGAGGAAGGTGGCATAATTTGACTTTGACCCTAACTTATTCAGTGATCCAAATATTTTATATACTTACAGCCACACAGATAAAGTCAAATTGGACATTATACCCCAATCCATTCACACAGACTTGTTGAAATAAGGGCCACAGCTAGAGATATGGCAGGAAGAGCATGTGTTCATGGACCAGAATTTGTAAGACCCTAGCCAAAGTCATCATGCATTTTAATGCAGCCTACTTCTCTTCCCTTACTTCTCAGAGTATCTCCAGCATTGTCCTTTTATAGTTGTTGTTAAAGTGTGCCAGGAATTTTATAATGAAGATGTAAAGGGGGAAAATTAAGCTAGAAGGCACTGAAGTGCTGCAAATACATGCAACGCATTTGGGAAATAATATATGTATGCCAGTCAAATGAAGATAGAAATTGTCTTGATATTTTAAAAAAACATAACTGATAATGTGATTTCATGTGAAATTTATTGGTGGTTACTGAGCATAAGAGAGGTGATATGCACTATAGATCATGCTCTCACCCCATTTTTATTGTTTAGTAAAATAAAATTGTGCATGTAAGCAGTTTTCATACAGTTAAAAGAAAGAAGACTCTAGAAGTGGCAGGGAAATGTAACTAGAAGAGGAACTGCTGCTGAGCCATACCGTTACTGGGAAATTAGGGGAAGCAGAGGGAAAAAATGCATCAGAGCAAGATTACCCAGTTTTTAAACAGCAGTATTTGCAGTGGGGCTGAATAGCAAGGCTGTGCTGTGGATACGAGGAGTTTTGGAGGGTTACAGCAGAGTAGCTCAGAAAGGAAAATAAGTTCTCTGCATGATGACTACATGATGACTAGATGCATGGCGATCTGGATTCTTGTGTTATTAAGGCTCAGCTGGAATACTTTTTTGGCATTGACTTCACCTGCCCAGGGACAGGCATCTAGAATCCATATACAGAATCACTAAGCTACCTTGTCTCTAACTCATGATAGTAAATACATGATATAATATTTTACTATCAATTAGTGAAACATTAAGATAATATTTTAAAAAAAGTAACTCCCATGATGTGTAAAAAGTTTCCACATGGGCTAATACATGACAATGGTAAAATGAACGGTGTGGTCACACCGGAAGTACATGCTTGTTTTTGCTGGTGTTTTGGCACCTCCAAGAAGCACTGTATCATCTTCGTCTGTGGACTGTCAGTAACATACCTACCTGATGAAAATTCCTGATGAGTTGTTTTGATACCACGAAGATCTGTGGTGCTGTTTGGAAAAGTGCAAGATCTGCAGAAATTCATATTTTGCAATTTTGCAATTTTCAAATTTACCCAAATTAAGAAAGGAATGAATAATATCATCTTAGGAAAACAGTACCTCTTTTCCAAAGAAATCAAAGCGTTTTACAAAATAGGGTTTTTCTAATGCATTTTTACTGTAGACTTTGTGAAGTAAACAGGGCATTTGTATGTAGTATTGGTTCTATGTGGTGGATGAGAAAACTACTATAGAGAGAGACTGAGGCTGTGCCTGCATTAGCTTCAAAAAGAAAGAGAACATTCACTTTTGTATATTGAGGTGTTATATGCACCTCCCAAGGGTGAAATATGCAGTTTGTCTAGATACAATGAACGGTTCCGTGAGTAGTGAACACTGTACAATTCTTCTGTCGTAAAGACACAAGGAAAAGTGTGAGCCTCACCCCTGGGCGGAGAGACTGTCCTCGTCACCATGCGGTGACGTGGGTCACGAAGGTGATGCAGGGTCCTCAGGATGCGTTCTCCACGTGGAATTGCGGCCACACTCATGACCAATCAGTGACTCTTAAGGAGGAAAAGTAATGAAAAATGAGAATTCTAATAAAAATAATTTTAACATTCCTTCAAATAATAAACCATTTTTTTAAATTAAAAATCCACCGTGGTCCGCGTTAGAAGGCAATAGCCAAGAAGTTTTCATGGAAATTCTAATAGCTAGTTGTTTAAAAGAGGCCAGAAACAAACCCAAGTGAAAATGTGCTCAGTTTGGTCAGTAGTTGAGAAAGAAGACAAAAATGGAGTGCTTACTTTGGTGTGTGGTGAGGAATCCCTGTGCAGCAAGGCCTTTGCACGCTGGAACTCCTACTCAGGCCCTGAGGCCAGCCCTGAGGCCAGCCGTTGGTGGAGGTGCCAAGGCACCAGGCAGTTAGGTGTGCGCTGTGCACCTCCGCTAGGCTCGGTCATGCCTGTGATCTAAAGGTGACAGTTAAGACCGTAATGGGAAGGTGAGACACTGAATGTTAGAGCTACGTGGGACCTCCAAGTCACCAGCACCCTGTGTTACACATGAGACTACTAAGACATCTGACTCTGAATCAGGGCCCAGGTCACTGAGCCATGACACACGGAGGATGCTGAGATGGAGGGGCTCCTCTGGGGTATTTCAGATGGGCCCCCAAGCCGAGGTGGGGAACAAGTGCAGTGAATTCTAGTTGCAACTCACTGCACCCCTTCCAGAGAGCACTAACTGCTTTCAACAGGGTTTCGTGCCACAGGAGGTATTGACCAAACATGATTCCGGGTAAAATGACTTCCTTTATACCAGTGTGTGTGTGTCTGTGTGTGTATGTGTGCGTGTGGGGGGGGGGGGGGGTAAGGGGGAGGGGGTTGTTGTTGTTATTGTTGTTGGTAACTTAATAATTAGCTTTATATATTTCTTACAGTGCCAACTTTTATCATAATGGTTTGAAAAATGTGCCTCCTCCAAGGGATAAGAAATACAGAAATTCTATCCAAAACACACAAATAGGGTTTTTTTTCCCCCATTTTAAAATATATTTTTTATTGTTGATAGTATTATAGATATTTCCCATTTTCCCCTCTTTCCCCTCCTCCTCCCAGCCCCTACCTACCCACCCAGGTCTTCGTCACCCTATTGCCCATGTCCATGAGCTACGCATATAAGCAAGTAAGTTCTTTGGTTTATCTCTTCTTCTTTCAAGCTTTTTTGTTGTTGTTGTTAAGGGTGGTTCCTAGTGTCCTACCTTAATAACCAACTTAGCAAATCATATAACCTCTAGAGTCCTTTGGTTTTTCGTCAGTAAATTTTTGCCATTGGACCAGAATAGAGGTATCTCGGCTCTGTAACTGTCCTGTGCACCAGAAGATCGTGGAATAATGCTGGATAGCGGTTCTTTTACTTACTTTCTATGTTTCACTCAGGGCACTGTTAATCCCTTTAGAGAGGATTAGAAAAAAAAGATATAGTTGTGCAGATATTTTCTATAAACTTTCTAATGTTTAAATACAAATTAGCCTTGTTAAATATATTGCCTTTCCTAACATGAAATTCATAGATAGTTTTCCACAACATTCTTTCTTAAACCTAACTTTTTTGTCCAGTATTTAATAGACAGTCTAGTATTGAAGCAACAGCATAAAAATAAAGGCATAGAATCTTAGAGTGGCAGGGGACTTCTCAGATTATCCAACACCTCCTTCCAATGCAAGAATCTCTTTCAAATATTCCTGAGTCATCTCCAAATATTTCCAAGGATCTCAATCTCACTTCCTTCCAAGGCAGCTCATCTGATTATTACATTCTTACATTCATATTTTTAGAAATATTTTCACACTTTTCACTTTTGATCCCTGTTTTGTCTTTTTAACCAACATTTTTATTTCCCTAAGAGCTCTCTTCCACAAGTTCTCTTCATTAAACTCCTTTGTGCTTGTTCATATGGCCTACTCTGCAGGTTTCCCAGTGTATTCTGAAATGACCCGTGTACTGATATGGTCCCAGTAGGACAGAGACAAGGGGAAGGGCTCAACCCCTTGATTTGAAAATTATGCGTCTATTAATGTGGTTTAGAAATCACACCAGCGAATTAGCAGCCACTTAATTGTTGACTCTTGTCAAATTGGTGGTCACTTTAGAGCTCCAGATCTGTCACAGCACTGCCGGCAAGCCAGGTTTCCCATCTTACACACAGGAAGTGAGTCGTGAGCCTCAGTTCAGGACCTGAGTTTAAGCTTAGTGTTTTCTGAACCTAGTCCTGATTTATTGATATGTTTGAATCCTGATGCTTTAACTCTATGTGAGTTCTCCCTGTGAAACAGATTCTATCTGTATATTGGAATATCTTTAAAAAGATATTGATAAAATATTGAATGATTCAGTGTAATTACAGAGCAAACCAATAGAAGAGAGATCTTTCTAGGATGACACTCTTTTGTCAATTAACATTGAATTCAGTTGTGTGGGTAGGTATTATTCAATTTAACTATATTTTGTCTGTCTGCTCTTCCTCTGTTTTCAAGTCCTGAAAACAATGCTAGAGGAATGATTTGGCTACAAATCTAGAAAAATCTGTGAGTAAAGGAAAAAGAAAGTTAATTCATCTGGACTTGCAGTAGACACTTACTGGTTCCTAGTGAGCACTGGTTTCTTTTATAGATGTTCATTAGGCAGTTTTAATGAAATTTCCCTGAGATTACCAACCATGCATGGTACTAGAACTTGAAGTTATGGTCCTATATGGTGGAACGTGCACATATTTAATTTGGTTTACTTGTGTTTTGTATTCTCTTCAAGTATGTGAAATGTGCATATAAAGAGATACATATATATCTAATATAAGTGGGTATGCATGCATGTATACACGTAAACACACATGCTATATCAGTCCTTTATTCCTGTTCCTTTTTACTGATGCTCTTTAATATTTTTGTTGTTGTTTTTACCTTTTTGGTCCTCTCTTTTTGATTATATAATTGGCATTATATAATCTTGCCCATTAAGGGTTCCTGATCCTTCCTAACTTACTGTTATATACCACTCTTGGTGGATGAGTGTTTGTGTGTACATATGCATATGTGGACATACTTATTTTGCTATCCCTACAAGTTTTTATAAGTCTAAGATCATTCCAGCCTGCAGTCTTACAGACACTTTTTAGTTCCATGCCATTTTTTAAACCCATCCCAATTACTATATCTCCTTCTTCATTTTACATGTGCTTTTAATGTCTGCATTAATAAGCCTCTTTCCGGCTCAGGTATTTTTATTATTTTGCTTTCTTTCTCTTTTTTACTTTTTCAGATAGATCATTATAGCAGCACTTATTCTTTTAGAGTCTCTCCAGTTGCCTTGAAAAATATTCCATTTTAAAATCTCGAGTTGTGGAATTACGCTTATCTATTCATTACATTTTTTAAATCTGTGCACCTAGAACTCAGGGCATATGACTGAACATACCTATCTTTCCCTTCATAATAATGACCATGGTAATGATACAGCTTTTTATTTAACTTTTTGCCTACATCTCATCAATATACCTCCTTCTTTTTGTCTGGAAGAGCATAAGCATGGGTGAAAACATACAAACCAGTCATGTGAACAGTGAGTGGCTGAACAAAATGGGGCTTAAGACTGGGCAAAATAAAACTGGAGGGAACATTTGCCCAGCCAGCGTGGCTTAGTGGTTGAGCATCAACCTATGAACCCGGAGGTCACAGTTTGATTCCTGGTCAGGGCACGTGCCCAGGTTGCAGGCGTGCAGGAGGCAGCTGATCAGTGATTCTCTCTCATCATTGATGTTTCTATCCCTCTCCCCCTCTCCCTTCCTCTCTGAAATCAATATAATATATTTTAATTTAAAAAAACCTTGAGAGAACATGAAATTGACTTCAAATATTTGAAGGACCAACTTGAGGAAAAGGAGTTACTTTTAATCTGTATTCTCAGAGGAATTAGTATTAAGACCAGTAAGCGAACTTATCATACTTTCACTATAAAGGCAAGTCATTTTAAACTGGCCAAATATTATATGACCACTCTCATGACAATTGTGTCATCAGAAGTGTTCAGTGTTGGCCTGGCCATCACATGGCAGGTTCAGCATTGGTGGGGTGGCCTGGATGACATGTATGATGTTTTCATGTTCTAATTTCTTTACCTTGTTCAAAAGAGATTTAAGGTATCTGAGAAAACCAGAGTGCATATCTGTACACATTTCTTCCTTTTCCTTCTGAAAGCCAAAACCGCCTGTGAGGCAGGAATTTATCAGATGTCCTGCTTTTAGCTGAGTATACTCCCGGCACATATACCCTTACTGCAGTTTCCCTCCTCACCATATTATAATCCTGCTTCCCTGTTCGATAATCTACTTTAGGAAATCACCCTCCTCATCTCCCATCAGGCATCTGTAATCTTCTCCCAAGGCAACCTCGGTTATTTCGTACTTAACTCAAATGCTCTCCATTGTGTTCACATCTTCTAGAACGATTTCTTCCTCTAGAATGATATGTAAGAATGATGTGTGCCTTTCTGTTTGCTTGTTATGAACAGACTCTACTACTGCTGCCCGATTTGCTTGTTGTACGTTGGTTCAGGGTGTTCCCCCGTCACCATTCTCTGAGCACAAGCCACATCCCACTGAGTCTGGGTGTAAATGATATACTGCTCACTTCTCTGTGTTAACATTTATATTATGTTTCTTTGTGCTAATATTTCAGTTTTACTTTGTTTTATTGCCCGTACTTTACCCATTAGTATATATACCCCAAAAGCCATAAATATTGGCTACAAAACTTCTGTTGTCATTTTGTGTTTGTCCAACACCCTGTCTCCTGCTGTACTCTCTCGGGACATTTTGCCTGGGCCCCACCCCAGCTCTGCCATGTGCCTCCCGTTTTCCCTTTAAACTCTCTTGGTCTGTCAATCACACATTTCCTATTCTTTATAGCAGCTCCTCCATCATGAGCCAGAGAAGTGAATTATAACTCTGTTACACAGTTTTAAAAATATATTTTAATTGAAAAAAATATCTGTTAACACTGCTTTTCCAACCAGTTTTCTCATACCTAATCATTACATCGAAAGTAAAAATATTTCACCAGTGCCTCCAATTTCAAGCCCAAGACTTTAAAACTTCTAGAGGCAAATTGAACTATTTTCTCTAAGTGTCATGTATTTTAACATTTTTAAAATACAGTAATGGGTAGGAGTTTGCAGATTCAATGGAATATCCTTTTGAAAAACAATGAACTTATTGCCTGACCATGTTGAATCACCAACCCTTCAGCCAGTAGAGAGTCATCAAGGGGCCCACCGCCCTCTTTCTCTGGAGGCTGCACCAGGGCCCTCCCTGAGCTGATGCTGGGCCTCAGCTTTGGGCCGCGGTGCTGTGCTCTCTTTAGAATACCTGAGCTCACCTGCAGCGGGCCATGCCATTTATAGATTTTAGGGTTTTAGTGGAATCTAGTTTTCTCTTCTTTTCCTTGATGATAGCTTCAATTCTCTAATCTTCTGATCCTCCATTTGATTCAATATCAACTTCACTGAAATCTTTTTCTTCCAGGTTTTATCTTGGATTATTTTTTCCATCTTCTCTAGGAATGCTTCATCCTTTCTAATAAGCTAAAGGATACATAGATATTCCTCAAACTTTTTCACTTTCTTCACTAGACAGTTTTTCTCTCATTCCACCCTTAGGGAAATTGGGGGGAAAGTTATTACCAATCTCAGCGGAAAAGTCTTAATTCAACTCAAGAGTTTCCATTAAATCACCCTGGGTTTTTGTTGTTGTTTTGTTTGTTTGTAACTGAGTAATTCTTATCTACTGCTTAGTCTATGGTAGGTTTTACTTCCCCAAATCATTATGTTTTTTTGTAAGTTCCAGTCATGTTTTCTATTACTTTAATTATTGAAGACAAAATCTATAGGTTTATTCATCCATGATCTGACCAATGCTGAAAAAAAAATGAAAGACAAGCTAATATTTTCCATGGTACCTAATGTTTGCTAATACTATATTTACTTGAAATAAAATACTATGTTTTGGGTTCATGGGAGGCTCATGAACTAATACAACTACAATTGCATGTAGCCGTTAATTGCATCGTGTGTCTTACAAATATTTACCAAGTAGCAATATGCACCAGATGCTGCTCTGAATGGTGGAGTACACTTATGAACAGGGCAGGTGTCTTCATCTAAAGGAGCTCACAATATGCAGAGAGAGACGTAGGCTTATAATAAAGACTCAATATGCCAAGTACTATCATGTGGGCACACATACAGAACAATGGGCCATCCTAGCTTGGTGGTAGATGTCTGGAGAATCTTCGTAGAGAAGGGTACTAAATGTGGATGCATGGATAAGATGTCCCATAATCAGAGAAATCCAAATAGAATAAATTTTTTTTATGTCTGGACAAAGGCACAGAAACACAAAAGTGTGTGGCATACAATGGGAACTCTTAAGGTGTACAGCATGATTGGAATTGGGAGGGTAGAGAGGGAGAGAATAAGAATATGAGAGAGAGAGAGAGAGAGAGAGAGAGAGAGGTATTGACATCACATGAGATGATACTGAACCTCATATGGCATGCTAAGAAATTTGAACATTTTATTCTAGGCAATGACTTTTTCAGTTTAGATATGTAACTATGATATGAAGGATGGCTTAGAGATAAGAAGTAGGACAACCAATTGGAGGGAAGAGAAAATTGTGAGGACCTGAAACTAAGGTAGATTCAGTGAGAATGGAGAAAAAATGGATTCAAATAACATTTAGAAAGTAGAAGAGACTGGATTTGAAGACTGAGTAGGTATATGTGAGGTGAAGGGGACAGGCGACTCTGGAGTGTCTGGCCAGAATACTTGGATAGATGGTGGTAAAAATTAACACAGCGGAGTCATATAGGAAATGACACAATTTGGGAAGGGTGGGGAATGTGATTAATTCAATTGGAAATAGAAAGAATTTGAAGTACCCATGAGACAGATAGATGGAACTATACCTGATTAGGGTCTGACACTACAGTTTTGAGGCCATCTGGATTAGTGTACTTTATAGTAAAAGTCAGGGGTTTGGGCATAAGCATCCAAGAATATATAAAGTTTGAAGAAAAGAGAAACAAGGACCCAGAACCCTAGTGAATTTCATAATGTAAGAGGAAACTGATTTTATTTCTCTAGGAAGCAGGGAAAAGATAGAGTAGAAGTCTTGAAGAGATCGGTGAAGATTTGGAATGCCAGTTGGAAAGGAAGCTCGTGAATTCTATGTAAAAGAATGGCTGAGAGCAGAAGTGGTGCTGAGAGCCCATCCAGGTTCTGCTAGCATACATTTGCCTCATTTTACGCCACAAGTTATTCTTTTTGATGCACAAAGTTGCAGTTGTCCTTACCAACTTAATTATGTTTCTCACTACCATTGTTCCTAGTTGGCAAGATCATTTTAAGCTGAGATTATCTTGCAAGGAAGAATTCTATTTATACTTAAATTTCGGTGATCTGCAGTCATAATGAGGATCATCTCTCTGCCATCATCTGGATCCTTGATGAAAATGTCAAAGAACCCCTGAGAACAGGATCAAACACTGCTGAAATCTGCTTTCCCACCTCCAAACCTCTGCACAGATGTGGTTGCAAAATAGCAGCATCTAAGCATCTGGCCTGGCTTGGTCAGCACAGTCTCAGAGTGGGCAGGCCAAAATCTGTCAGCACCAGATACCGGCCAAGTCCAAGACAGCCGAAATGATCTGATTAGAAAGAGGAAATCCTGACATATTTGTGGCCAAAATAATCAGTAGTGGAATTGAAAAGGCACTTGGGGAGGGAGGGAAGAGGAGGAAAGAAGAGAAAGGCAACAACTTTTTTTAAAAGGGTATCCCTGGGGGCCCATGGAGAGTTAACTACCCCAAGGCTATCCAGGCTTGAAGGAGCAAGTAAAGGTGATGCTGTGTGCAATATGCCCCCCAGAACAAGACCACAAAGATCTGGACAGCGTTCACCCCAAATAAAAGGTTGAGTCTTAGAAAGACCGAGTATGTTTAAGGCCCATGTGTCCTCTCCAACTTCAGCCCTACACCTTTCATCCTTACCCCTGTTCATGTGGGGAGTTTTCTGGGTAGATGGAATAACCTTAATCTTAGGTGCAAGAGTCAGCAAACTACTACATCACAGGGGCCAAATCCAGTCCTCTGCCATTTTTTATAAATAAGGTTTTATTGGAACACAGCCATGCTCGTTCATTTATGTATTGCTTTCACATAAAAGAGTAGAATTGAGTAGTTGCAACATAGACTCTATGGTCTGCAAAACCTAAAGTCCTGTACTGTGGCCCTTTACAGAAAAAGTTTGCTGACCTCCCTCTGTCAGAATATGGAGCCATTTTAGCTTAAAAAGCACCTGTGCCTAAATTCATCTTATCTGGTCAAACAAGTCTATAGCATAAACACCTACACACGTACACAGGAAACAGAATTAAAATGGCTAAAAAGTGCATTCTAACTCTGAATTATATATTTTTAAATGCTGCAAAGACTTTGTACCATTGAAACCTCCTTTCCCCCGCCCCAGGTTTCATCTCAATTTTCCCAAGTCAAATCTGTCCTTTGCTTCTTGTTGTCTTGTAACCATATTTCAATAGCACTTAATCAGTGATAAAACTGCTTTGATTTATTCCCAGCTGTGGATATTATTGTTGAAATCTGTGTAAGTGTTCCGACGTGTTATGATTGGAGCAATAGCATTTAAGAGTCCAGAGGCAAGTCAGAAAATTAACAACTGTTCTGATGCCTAAATTAACTGCACAGACAGCGCTGAGTACAATGAGAAACTTCTGTGGAAACTTACTCGGCAGTATGTAAAGTGTCCAAATGGCTCACCCATTAGAAGCATTATATCCTAAGGATAAGTTCTCATTGGCTATACTCCCCAAAGGCAGTACCGGAATTTCACATAAAGGACAGCTGGCTGCTCTTTTCTTCTGGGAGGCGTGTCTTCCTGCAACGTATAGGTTGTTGATGCTGTAGCATCTAATGTGACATTTCCTCACTCTGCAGCAAGACTGAGCCCCCAGTATGGCCTTGTAGTGGGCTTTGCTGATGCATCTGAAGTCATCAGAAAAGAACAAAAGAAAAATTTTGTTGTTGTTGTTGTTGTTGTTGTTAAATGTGGAAAACTTAGATTAAAGAAATACAAAGAAGAGGAAAGGGACCTGTAATCCTAGCACCTAGCAATATCAGCCCTTTAGAGTACGGTCTTCCAAAATATTTTTTTAATTATTGCATTAATCACAAAATGAGGTAGAAAAAATATCTGGCTCTAGATGACATTTAGCATAATTATCTTCCCAACTTCCCCATTCAACTTCTGGAACCTTATTTCTTCATGTAAATCTTCCTTAAATGCTGTTATATTTCACCAGCAGATTGCTTGTAGTTTGAGTTGCACTGTACTTTAGAATTGGTCATGATTTTGTCATAATTTGCTCTTTTTCTAAATTTGAATTTATGCAAATTGGAGAGAGAAGTTTTAATTACATATTTTAATTGTTATTGATTTGTTTTACTCCATTCTCTCCCTGCATTGTTTACACATATTCTCACATATAGTTAGGTGTTGTTAGATAGCATTATTGATTGTCATGGTTGCAAGGTATTTACTGGACTATCCTATATGTAAACTCAGTGGTATTTGAACATTTCCTAACAAGAGCTTAAAATTGTCACACCGTTAAGTTGTCTGGTATTACTCCATTGCTGTGGGTCAAATTGTACATCTCTCCAACTAGATTGCGAGCCCCTTAAAAGCCAAGACTATATTTTATACCTTGATTTCTGGTAATTTGCCCAGTGTCCAGTTTCTGGCATACAAAGAATGCATGCCTGATAAATTGCCCAAGATCACCTATTATTATAGTGTCACAACCCAGCCATGTGTCCTTACTTGTCTCTTTATTTCCCTTGCAGTAATTGACGAAGAATACTGGTTAAGAAAGTAGGCTCTTAGGTTCAAAATCTATAGTCACAGTAAAGAAACCTGAGTTCTTCAACCTCTTAGCCATGTGACCTTGACCAAGTCTGTGGACCTCAGTCTCATCATTTGTAAAATGGTGACAACAATAGGACCTACCACCTACGATTTTTTAAATATATATTTTATTGATTTTTTTACAGAGAGGAAGGGAGAGGGATAGAGAGTTAGAAACATCGATGAGAGAGAAACATCGATCAGCTGCCTCCTGCATACCTCCTACTGGGGATGTGCCCGCAACCAAGGTACATGCCCTTGACCGGAATCCAACCTGGGACCTCTCGGTCTGCAGGCCGATACTCTATCCACTGAGCCAAACCAGTTAGGGCCCATCTACGATTTTTTGAGGGTGAAATTAGATCATTCTTTGCAGCGCCTTGTCTATTCTAAGTGCTTAGCAAATGTTAGCTTTTATTTCTACCTCTTTGGGTCATATTTATACACTAGAAGCCCGTTGCACGAAGTTTCGTGCAATAGACTTTCACCTGGCTGCTGGCACCAGTTTTCCGCCAGCAGCAGTTTTCCTCTGGCCACCCGCCGATCAGAGCGCCTCCCACCAGCGCAATTGGCTACCCAGAGAGGAACTCCGATCTGGAGGCGCTCCAATTGGCGGGTGGCCAGAGGAAAACTGCTGCTGGCAGAAAACTGGTGCCGGCAGCCATGCAATCGGCCACCCCCCACCCCGAGTTCCGCCACCAGAGTCTTCCGCCGGCCCCATGGGTCTTTCCGCAGCGTCGGCCGCCATTTAGGCCGGCGGGAGGAGCAGGGGTCGGGGACTCGCGAGTCCCTGCCCCCCCCCCCCTCCCGCTCCTACCGCCGGCCAATGGGTCACCCTGAGTCCCGCCCCCCACGCCTCCAGCTGGCCCAATCGTGGGCGTAGCGGAGTGATGCAATTTGCATATTACCTTTTTATTATGTAGGATTGGAGTAAGCTGTTTTAGAATAGGCACTTAGTTTTTAAAATGTTTTAAGTAGATAATAAATAATAAAAATAAGTATCTGCTACAAAAATGTGATTCATTATTATGATGTCGTTAGGTAAATTTCACATTTCTATTGTGGCTTTACGGGCACTTGGATAGAATAGTTCACGCTGGCATGTTATTTTTGTGCCTTATCTTGTACCCATTTTATACAGAGAGAAATTAAGGAATAAGGAAAAGCTACTCGGAATTATAAACTAGAAGAGACAGACGTCCTATAACAACGTCCTCTAACTCCTATGTAAAATCTTCCTTTATTGAAACACTGTGCTGAAGTATCCACACAAGTATCATTCACATCTTAGAGGCAGGTATGAGCTTCCATGTCAGGTGGTGCATTTTGCTGAAGTCTGCTAACAGTCTCTGCACTAAATTCATAATGAGATTAAAATCTACTGTTCATAGAAAAAGAAGAGTTGAGAATGTGTAGCAAAAGCCCTTTTGTCTCATCATATTAATGTTGATGCCCTTTTATCCCAGAACTTGGCTGAAGCTGGAGCCAAAATCTATACTGGTTTAATTTTAAGTGGCCTTGTGAGCAAGTGTGTACCGACAATGAAGAACTGAAAGGTACTTAGGGCACTCACGCTCCTGGCTGTGGCCTCTCAGATGGAGCTGGGAGTTCTCACAGCAGGTTGAATCCACATGCTTAATGTTTCTATGAAGGGGGAGCTGAATTTCTAGGTCTTTGCCACTTGCTTTTATTGCAATCACTAAGGCAAACTGGATTCATGAATGAGCTTAATGGGATTAGATATGGAAACATAAACCAAAATATTCTAATCTGATTTGAAAGGAGCTCTTCAGAAAGTAGACAAATGCTTTTCTTCTCTAATGTGTTTGAATAAAGAATATATAGAGACTGTTTGATAAGATAAAAAATTAAGTCATAATGTATAGTCTGATGATCTGCTAGACCAAAGATAGCAATTACTGTTTTGTGTGTTTGTGTGTGTATGTGTTTTAAGTAATACATATATTCCTATTCGAGTTTAAACTCTCTCTCTCTGTTTTTTATTATGTTTGGAGAAGCATGGTTCTTCATTGTTGAAGAAAAAAACCCAACACATTAGGTACCACAGTGATTTCTCCCCTGCTGTAGGCCACCAACTAAATTAAATGATCATTGGTGACAGTGGCCGCAGATTCTCTCACAGACGTGCTGTGGACTGGCTCAATTTGAATGAGCCAGGCAAGCTCCAAGCTCATGCACAACCTCACTCAGGTGTGCCTGCCTGGCCAGGCCCCTGCTGCTAGGAGAGGTGAAAAGTGCTTGATCTCTTCTAGGCATCTCTCGCCAGGGGTCTATTGCTAAGATCTGCCTGAAAGCCGGCAAGTGACATTCCCTGGTGTGATTGAGTTTTAATGTAAGATTACAACCATAGATCAAAGTGAGGAGGACATTTGGGCAGGGGCTCTTAAGAATTTTAGAGCTGGAGCATAAAGAAGGTAATTATACTGTGTGATTTAGGGTTGTTTCTGCACATGTCACTCACTAGCAAGGCTTGTCCTCTAGCCTCTAAAGGGCTTTTGTCCTCCCCCCACTCCCCAATATTTCTTATTATGTAGTATCTAGAAGACCTTCTAAGGGCTGTGATGAAAGAAATCAGAACTATTCTATAAATAGCTTTTCCCGATAATGAAGATCTGCTTTTTATACCCAAAGCATATTCTGGATTTGTTATCCCTGAATACTGGAACAAAGAAAAAAAAAGAGAACAAAATGGGGCCAGCAATCTGTTAGAGTCAAAGTCCTTTTGTTCTCACTTCACCAATTCAGATTTTATGATAATTCGACCCCAGCTGGGCTTACTTTTGCTCTTGCATTGTTGACCTGTTTTTAGAATAACAGAATCGTGTTCCTTACCTGGAGACCTATATGGAAATTTCTCTTCAACTTCAGAGTTTCTGAAAAGTTCAACCTTCCTTATGTTCAGCTTTGCTTCCTTTTATGAACTAAGGTTTCTCTGCAGCTCTGGAGGGTTCTCTTTTTGCCTTGGCTACCGGGGGCCACGTTCCATGCTCAGTTACAATTGCTCCCTTTAGCCTGCGTTTCTGAAAAATGTACCCTCTTTGCAATTGGCTGACTTCTTACCCAAGTAATAACAGGCTCATAGTTATTTTTCTATAGTTATTGCCAGTGAATGTATGTTACATGAAATCCTCTTTATTAAATTTGTTTTTGAACTTTAAGCTTTTTGGTCATACAAGGAATAGATGATCATTTTTTTTTTCAATATTAGAAAATGTGGAAAAGCAAAAAGAAAAGTGAAAATGACTCTTAATTTCACCAAATCAGGGAATAATTTGCTTTTAACATTGTTGTGACTTATCTGCTGTGGCTCACCTCAAAACTGGGTTAATAAAGAGACTCTACCCGGAATCCAGCCTCCCTGGGCTTCTGAGAGTATAAAACATGTTAATCCGGAGCCATACTTAGGACACTCCAGGCTGAAATAAGAGTCCATGCGGCTTAGCACTTATTGCTGGTATTGTTAGGCATTTTACTCCAGACCTTTTTTCTAGGCATATATAAAGTCAGTTTTGGAAGTAAGTATGAGCATAAATTCAGTGGAATCGTGGTTTTGAGAGCTGCAAGGGGTCTGAGTTATCTAATGTAGTTTCTCCGCAGGGGATGTAGGAAATCAGCTGGAGAGTTCTTTTCAAATGTCCTATTCCAAAATCCCAGGCCAGCACCTACTGGGTCAGAAACTCTAGGAATACATATGTGGATGGGGTGGGGGGAATTAGAGGATCCGGGTGGGTGTGCCTAGTGGTGAGAACCACTGAGCTGCAGCCCCATCTCCTTTACCAGGTGCAGAAGGGAAGCGCCCTGGAGGCTGAGTGAGGAGCCTCAGGATCACACCAGTGCTCAGTTAGAGCCTGGGCTGAGTCTGTGTCTCCAAACCGCCCCTGGGGCTGCTCCCACACGCGGAGGGACACCGGGAGTGTTTAGAGATAAGCATTTAGCGGCACAGTCATCTCTTCTATCCAGACAGTTGCGATATAGTATTCCCTTTTAAGTTATACCATAATGTTTGCAAGCAGTCAAGTCAGGTTACCAAGTACGCAATTGTTGAAAGTGGAAACAGACAAAGAAAAAAGAGCACTGTTTGCATTCATTTATTTATGCATTAGTGAAACATGAAAGCATTCATGTCTCACTAATTCAGTCTGACCTTCACGCGTCAGTCTTAGTGAAATTTCGCTGCATTTCAGCTCCTAAGTTTAGGTGATTCACCGTGTGGGTAGAAGAGGAAGTTAGCTATGAATTTAAAACTCCTCACTGGGCACCTTCCAGTGAGACTCTCCTTGTCTCCGTTGAACAAAGAGGTGTCCTGCAGCAGGGAGTTCACATCTGAGAACAGGTAGCAGAACGTGGTGCTTCCTGTCCTTCCAGGAAGCTCAGTTCCCCTTCAAAAAATACAAAAAAACTGTGTGCTGTGCCCTGGCCAGTGTGCTCAGTGGTTAGAGCATCAGCCCACGAATGGAAGGGTTGAGGGTTCCATCCCAGCCCTGATGAGGCACATGCAGGAGGCAACCAATGTTTCTCTCTCTGTGTGTCTGTCTCTGTCTCTCTCTCGTCACATACCCTCCCTCTGCTGTGCTATAAGTTGACCTGTGTTTGAGAAACTACTGGAAGAAGAAGCCAAGCGCTTGAGGGCTGCATGGGCTAAGGCTGTGATGAGTGATATGTAATGTTAACTGTTACCCGTACAGCAACAGGCTTGTATGACACTGCCCTCGCCAGTGCACATGACTGATTCTGTAAGGATCTACATGTAGGTGCTTAGATGTTTCACCGTGCCTGCCTGACATAAACTAATGATGTAGACAGCTAAACATGGTGACATGATTAAACAAGATGTTAATTAGTGGGTTCTCTAGGAGTCTTGATCCTTCCTTTTAACAGCCTTGCTATGCATGTATGAAAGTTACAGCGACAGAAATGGCTGTTCCCTGTACAGCATCGGTTAATGGCAATGGGGATTCAAGAGAAAAGCGTTTAAACTACCCAGTAAGACATATCAGGTACATCTTCTTGTCCAGGGATTGTCCAGAACCATGTCTTTGTGGGGAGGAATACGGCAATTTTCCTGCAAGCGGTAATCATTTGTACTATTACTTAGTTGTCATGTATTGATGATCCCATTTCAATCAAACATGTCTCATTCAGAGAGCTTTTGATGGGAGAAATTTTTGGAAGGGTTTAGGAAGGTTAAATCTGTGAGACATGGCTTCCATCTGGAATGCATTAGCTAGGAAGATTTATTAGTCAGAGTGCCTCTGCATAATGTTCCATGGAAAGCAGGCCCTGCATCTCATTTCCAGCGTGATGTCTATATGAGGAGTGATCTTTGAAATATCATAGGTGACAATCAAGTTTGTTATAAAAATAGTAAATGCCCAGGATTTTTCATGGCGGCTGTTTTAAATCCCTCATGAGGGCTGCTAAGCAGGTAGTTGATTTGTTGACAAATGATAAAACTTGAGGAATAGCAACATGCATGAAATTTTAAAATGGGATGTCCCTTTTAAGCTGAAAAAGACGATTAGAAAAATGATGAACATTTAGTATTTTCATTTACTTCATCTATGGACAAGATAGCCTTCGCCAATAATGAGGCCAGTACTCAACTATGTGAAGAAGTACATTTCCTTCTGATTAAAGTCCTTTTTAAGAGCTAGTGTTGTTGGTCAATAAGTGAGGCAGGGAAAGCTTTATAAACATCTCATACATTAGCCTGAGACTACACTGTTCTGAGCTGTAGTGTGACTGGTATAAGTTAGAGGTGATGGAGGCACTAGAATTTTCTACTCTGCTGATCACTGTGTGGAAGGAAGGCAGAGCTAGGGTGTAGCTCAGGCTTATGTAAGATGCTGTACTTTTAAAAGACAAGAAACATAAAAGCAAATATGGGGGGAAAGTTTGAGCTTGGGCTGCAGAAATTGAAATCCTGTGGAGGCCACAGCCTCCTCAGCTTCTTACTGAAAAGGCAGCTCAAGCCCCAGGAAATGGTTAGCTCCTCCTCACCTGCCTTGTTCTCAGTGGCCAACCCTAAGGTAACATCAGGAGGCAGATCTAGTCCCACAAAAGCTTTTGATGGAGGCAATAATGACTTAAGGTACCTTCCTGAAATTGAAGGGCAAAGGATTAATGCCAGGTGAAGGGCGAGTCACCGTCCAAATATTTATCTGTGAATTTAGGTCACACCACAATGCCCAGTTGTGTCATTCCCTCTCAACGTAGGAAAAAGTGTTTCGTTTCCTGGATACAAGTTCAGTACTAAATTGTTCTCCAAGGTCTGCAAGGGAAATACTGCAGCTCAGCAGTTTTGTTTTACCCTTGTGCTGGGCTTCGGTGCCGTGGGACAGCTCTGTGCCAGACAGCGTGGAGCGGGAAGTAGCACCAGCCACAAAACGCATGTTAGAGTACGAAAAGAGGCTTTACTGCAGGACCTCAAAAAGCAGTGCTTGGGTCTTCCACCTCCTGGGTGAACATTTACATGATCCTCAGCTTGACAAGTCTCTTTCTCTTCTGCACACACTGCATGCTGGGAAGGCCACAGCCTCCCACTACCAAGGAAGACATTTGCAGGAACCATCTTGCAGTCAAAATCTTTTATAGGTAGGATGCATTTGAAGACCTCAGTTTCTTTTTGTTTGCTATTAGTCCTTAGCAGAGAATACCATTTCTTCTTTTTTTTTTCAGGCAGTGATATGGGTCTCCACACACACATGCCTTAGACATACTTCCTCCAGCTCCGAATGGTGGGGTCCTTTGATACCCCTTACTGCAAACTTGTTCTCATCACCGCACCTATGAGTCCAGCTTGCTTTCTGGACCTGCCTTGATAGGGTCTGAGGGACTGTGCCTGATCTCCTCCCCAGCTCATGCCTCCTTAACTAAGGCTGAACAGCACACAGGCCAATCTCCTGTCTACCCCTTCATTGCAGGAACCTTGTGTTAATCAAGATCTTACCATATCTTGGCATCTTTGTGTGTGATTTAATGTGAACTAAGTAAAACCAAAATGGAAACTATGACAGGTTCTCAAAGACACATCAGTTGGTCTTGTCTCTTTGGCATATGGTTGGAAGTCCTTTCACAACACAGCGATTGTGGAATAACTAATCCAGGGAGTTTAAATGTTACAGTAAGACCATCCTGGCCTTCCCAGTGGTCCAAGTTACTTCACTGCTCTGATGATATTTGTGTGAATTCCACTCTCCAACAACCACATCCCCTCAAAGTAATAATTTGTTTTCATTCATTATTCATTCACTTATAGGCAGATAAAGTCTTGGACAATTTGCTAAAGAAAAACTCCTCCTTTTGATTTAAATAGCATTTCATTTTTAAAAAACTTCAGTGGCTTGGAATTAAATTAATTGCTTAATTTAGACTTGAATGCATGGAAGTATTCTGAAGGAAATGCCAAAAAAACTATAAGGAGAAATAATCAGCCTTTCTTTCATGTCACAATATAAACTGTTTTGATATTTTGAATCACTTTAAAGTTTCTCTATTTTGATAGCAATTAGTAAAGTTGGCATAGATTTTTACCCATATATATTTTAGGTTTAAAATTTCTTTCAAGTCACATAAAGGAAAAAATATAAAGTTCTGTGACTTAAGTTCTATGAATAAAGAGGTTAATTTCACTAAACCTTGCAAAAAATTATTTTCATTACAGTTAAATTCTTGAAAATGGAAATATAACATTGTTAATTGTCATATCTGAAACATACACTTAATAGCTGTGGGATAATATTTGATTTAAAAATCTGTTCCAGTCATCCTCTCAACCCTTTCCCAGTATAAAAATTTAACTGAATGCTCTATGTCTTATGAAAGACATCTACCAGTCATTTCAAAAATAATCAGTAATTAAATGGCAAAAGAAAGTTAACCTGGTTATTTGAGTAAATTTACTAGTTATATGATAGTTGCTTGTGTAGGCATGGGATTAAAAAAAAAACCTATAAAATATTATCCTACCTAATAATAGAGTAATATGCAAATTGACCATACCTTCGCTACACCCACAAGCCACGCCCACCAGCCACGCCTACCAGGAAACCGTTGCAGGGACGCTGGGGTTCGGCCCAGCCCAAGGCCGGGAAAGCCACCGCAGGAGGCTTTCCCGGCCTTGGGCACCAGTGGGGAGCCAGCACGGATCGCAGGAAACCACTGGGGGTCGGCTCCTGCAATCCTTAGCAGGGAGGCTGGGTGCAGCGGAGACCAAGGCCGCTGCCCGGGGCCAAGCCCCGACCCTGAAAGAAGGCAGAAGGTGGTGGCCATAGCCAAGGCCTGGGTCCCTGGTGCCGGCAGAAAACTGGTGCAGGCAGCCAGGTGAATGAAGGTCTGTTGCACGAATCTTCGTGCAAATGGGCTGCTAGTACAGATATAAGGTGGTACTGATTCACATAACCTATGAAAAAAGTTTGCATTATGAGTTGTTTAGCATAATCCTAGAGGCTTCCAGTAGATACCATCAACAGTATTACAACATGGGCACTGACAATCACTATCATCTCAAATTTAAGACCTGGTTGGAATCAAAGATTCATCTAGTTGCACACTCTGAAGTTAGTTAATCTCTGATTCATAGGTAGAATGGTAATACTTTTATCTCATAGTGTTACTAGGAATATCAAAAGAGTATTTTGTAAAGGCAGTGTACAAAAGTTAATTATTTCTGTTTTATAAACATGACCCACCCCTCTCATAGCAGCCTATCTTGAAAGAAACTATCTTATAGACCTCACTTAAATACCACTTTTTTTGTAACACACACACACACACACACACACACACACTTGCCAGTTGGGTCAGTCTGCTTCCCTTTTCTGTAAATGCCCAGTAACCCTCTTTTTCCATATATAATTCCTCATTAAACTAATCTGTTTACTCATGTACTCTCTGTCATACTTTCTTCTTTTTTTAAATAAATCTTTATTATTCAACTTATTAGAGTTGTTCCTCTTTTTTGTTCCCATAGCTCCCCTCCACCTGGTTCCCACCCCACCCTCTGCCCTTACCCCCACCACTGTCCTCATCCATAGGTGTACAATTTTTGTCCAGTCTCTTCCTGCACCCTCCACAACCCCTTCCCCCCTGAGAATTGTCAGTCCACTCCCTTTCTATGCTCCTGATTCTATTGTATTCACCAGTTTATTCTGTTCATCAGACTTTTTATTCACTTGATTTTTAGATTCACTTGTTGATAGATATGTATCTGTTGTCACTTTGTTGTTCATAATTTTTATCTTTACCTTTTTATTCTTCTTCCTCATTTAAAGAATACCCTTTAGCATTTCATAATACTGGTTTGGTGGTGATGAACTCCCTTAGCTTTTCCTTATCTGTGAAGCTCTTTATCTGACCTTCAATTCTGAATGATAGCTTTGCTGGGTAGAGTATTCTTGGTTGTAGGTTCTTGATATCCATCACTTTGAATATTTCTTGCCACTCCCTTCTGGCCTGCATAGTGTCTGTTGAGAAATCAGCTGACAGTCCTATGGGTACTCCCTTGTAGGTAACTAACTGTTTTTCTCTTGCTGCTTTTAAGATTCTCTCTTTGTCTTTTGCCCTTGTCATTTTAATTATGATGTGTCTTGGTGTGGTCCTCTTTTGGATTCCTTTTGTTTGGGGTTCTCTGCACTTCCTGGACTTGTAAGTCTATTTCTTTCACCAGGTGGGGGAAGTTTTCTGTCATTATTTCTTCAAATAGGTTTTCAGTATCTTGCTCTCTCTCTTCTTCTGAAACCCCCATAATTCTGATGTTGGTACGCTTGAAGTTGTCTGAGAGGCTCCTTACACTATCTTCATATTTTTTATTCTTTTTGCTTTTTGCTTTTCTGGTTGGTTGTTTTTTGCTTCTTCATATTTCAAATCTTTGACTTGATTCTTGGGATCCTCTAGTCTGCTGTTGGATATCTGTATATTATTCTTTATTTCAGTCAGTGTATGCTTAATTTCTAGTTGGTCCTTTTTCATATCCTTGAGGGTCTCACTAAATTTCTCAAAGGTTTCTAGAAGATTCTTGAGTAACCTTATAACTGTGGTTTTGAACGCTATATCCAATAGTTTGCTTTCCTCCATTTCTTTCATTTCTGACCTGTTTCTTTGTCTCCACATTTTGGCTGCTTCCCTGTGTTGATAGAGTGGCTTTGTGTGCTATGTGTCCTATAGGGCCCAGTGGCTCAGCCTCCCTAATTACCTGAGGAGGACACTCTTGGTGCACCCCTTTGTGGGCTGTGTGCACAGTCTTGTTGTAGTTAAGCTTTGATTGTTGTTGGTATCACTGGGAGGAATTGACCTCGTGGCCAATTGACTGTGAGGATCAGTTGTGTCTACGATGGGAGAACTTCTGTGCTGGAGACACCCTTATGGGGCAAGACTTGCTTCAGTGGGGCTTTGTCGCTCATTGAGTCTGCCCCCAAGTGAGTCTCTTATGGATCTGAAGAGTTGTAATCTGGATGGTCTCACTCTGACCACTGGGTACACTGGCTCTTTAATCTCCAGTGTACAGTGCAAAGTCAGCCACTGCCTGAGGCCACCCAGCAGGAGCTACAGAGCAATCTGCAGATTCCTTCTCTTTGTTTGGGGTTTGGAGGTGCCCAGATGAGGCCCAGCTGTGAAGCAATGCAAGCTGCTGTCGAGCCTTGGGCCTTCTTTTGGAGGCTCTGGGGCTCTCTGACCCAGCTACAGTATGTTAGGTTTCAGATTGCAAAGGGCCAGGCCATTCATATGCAAAAGCTTTTGCTCACAGCTTGGGTGGGGCATGATCTCAGGGGAATCACCAGGGCGGAGCAAACAGCAATGGCTGACCATCAGCCCTGCCCCGAAGAGGTTCCTGGGTCTCTGTGTCCCACTGCACTGCACAGGAACAATGATCGCTGCAAGCACCTCTAAGAGAAAGCCGCCCTCAAGTTCTGCCTGATGCCAGAGTGTCCAGTTTCTCCCCGGATGAGTCTGGGTCCCCAGAGTCTTGCCCAAAACTGGAGTTCAGAGCAGTCTGGAGCTTGTGTCTCCCTCCTAATTGAAAAAGACAACAGCGTACTCAGTTGCCAGCCCTTTTTCATGCATGCCTCAGTACCTCCGTACTTCACTTCCGCACCTCCACACCTCCACACCTCTTCCGAGTCTCAGTGTGCTTTTCTCTTCCTTCTAGTTGTATAATTTCCACTCATCCAGCCTTCCCGTGGTTCTGGAAGATATCCGTTTTGTCTTTTAGTTGTAGTTTTGAAGTGGTTGTGCGAGGCAGCAAGTTCAGGTGTTTACCTATGCCGCCATCTTGGTTTCCTTCTGTCATACTTTCTAACAGACAGATTCTTGAAGGGTAGAGATTATTTCTACACAGTGCCGCATATAGGGCCTGGCACACAATTGTCATTCAATGATCATATGCTGAATGAGTGAATGACTGAATGAAAAACTATACTTAAGGTGACTGCTAGATCCTTCTTCTTGTAGGAATTTCTTTGTAGCACCAAAGATATAGCTTTGCACACAATGACTGGAAGGCTTATTATAGGTTTACTTGTATGCATACAGTTCTGTTATGAGCATACTATTTTGTATTTTCTTATCAGTGACATTGGCAATGGAAAGAAAGGTGGTTTTATAATTACCCTCAGGACTCCAAGTCTAAATGGTCCCTTTGTGCTAGTTTGCTGGAGTACCACCTAGGGATCTCTGGGTTTCAATACACACTTCCTTCTGGGCAGAGCGAGTTGTGTATTGCAAAGCCCTAGGAGGCATCCCTTATTTCACAGGTCAGGGTAGGCTGGCTTTAAATTACAACAGGAAAAAATAAAAGTTGATGACAGATAAAAATAAAATTAGCATGTATAGTGACACTAAAACAAGTAATAAAATCTAAGTTTCTCCCTCTGTGCTTTATTTTGCACTGTTTTCTAAATATGGTAACTAGGCAACTCCATGTTATAAAAGTAAATGTTTGGCTTCTGCACCTTCAGCATGCAATTATTCCTCCCGAAGCTATCGCTCTGCCTCAGAATTCTAAGCTTTCCTCCAACAGCCAACATTTGTAAAAGATGTTGGTCCAGTGTCTTCTGATCTTTGCCTATTGAGTTGGCCAAAAGAGGGAAATGCTCATCTGATTTTCAATGCTTTTCAGGGTCTGGACAATTCAACTGAGAATCCTATTTTCATGTTGTATAAATGATTTATATCAAAATTATTTCTGTAACTCTTCTGCCTATTTCAATAAAATAGTTTTACCCTGACATATTTAATTTTTAAGGAGGAGATTTGACTTTGGGTGGTGGGTACATGGTGCAATATAATAGATCTTGTAACATAGAAATACACATATGAAACCTATAGATTCATGTTGACCAATGTCACCCCAATCAATTTAATAAATAATTTTTAAATGTCTATGGGATTGTTATTGTTAGATAGTAATAACTAACACCTATATACTCAATACGGTCCAAACATCTTAAAATCTGTTTATAAAAGGTGTTATGAGTTCTAAGGGAAAATCACACCCTTAGTGACAATTTCATGGAGAAGGTGACATTTGCTTAGGGTGTTTATTCCCTGTGTGATTCTCCTAAGCAGGACAATTGCCATGCTTACAAACTGACAAGCAGGTTCCAATGTGAAATCTGAGCGTGTGCTTAGCATCCAGGGATGAGGTTGTAAAACTAGGAAACTACTTCTGAAGCAACCACTAGGAGGAGGCCCAGCTCAGTGCTGGCTTGGCTCAGGCCCCTGAGTCACATCCTGCTCTGTCATTTCCTCTTGGGGCAAATGGATCAATCTCTCTGACTTTCAGTTTCATTATCTGTAAAATGGGACGCTAATAGTTTCAAGTTCATGGGGTGGTTGAGACAATAGTGATATAAGTGGAACCCACGGTTGTGAATGTGTCCTAATCCTTTCTAAGGGAAAAGCTACTTATGAGGAAACTCTTCCTGCCGTTCAGTCACAAAAAATGGTGACTCTTAACTTGGTTTATTTTTAGTCCTGTTCTTGTCACGGTCAAGCACTGGGTAAACTGGAAACAATCATTTCAAGAATTAGTTCACATGGGGATGTGTTAGAAAAGTTTAGTGGACTGGAGAAACCTGAGCTCTTGTCTCTCCTCCGTCTCCAGTTAGCTCAGCTGGGCATCATTAGGCAAGCCACACACCTTTCTAGCTACTCTTCCTACCTGTGTCTTAAAGATGTTGGGCTACATAATCCCCCCAGTGCTGTGCTAGTCACCTGGCTGTCCTCTCCTCTTGGGCACTAGGAGAACTGAGCACCCTGCCCCCTTGTGGTCGGGTGGGGCATCATAACAGTTCCAGCCAATGAACTGTAAGCGGAAATGGCATATTTCATTCAGTCTGACTCATTGAATCACAAGACCCTCTGAAGTTCTCCTTCCCTCTTCATGACAGAGTGGTAGCTGCTCTGCAGCCTGGGCCTATAGCCGTGGTCGGCAAACTGCGGCTCGCGAGCCACATGCAGCTCTTTGGCCCCTTGAGTGTGGCTCTTCCACAAACTACCATGGCCTGGGCGAGTCTATTTTGAAGAAGTGGCGTTAGAAGAAGTTTAAGTTTAAAAAATTTGGCTCTCAAATGAAATTTCAATCGCTGTACTGTTGATACTTGGCTCTGTTGACTAATGAGTTTGCAAGACCACTGGTAAGGATAGCACGGAGCGGAGTCCCAGTGATCCATGCTGAACATGAGCTTGAGTGAGAAATAAGCTACCACTTGTTAAACTACTCATAAAGTGAGGTTGTTACTGCAGCATAACCCATCTATCCTGAGTTGTCACAGGGACCTTCTAGCACAGGGCACGAGGGAAGACTTTAGCAGAAGGTAATGCTTGATTGAACGTACATGGTCCTGAGTATATCCTGTGGATTTGAACGATAGCTCCCACACTGCCAGCCGTGTGATCTTTTGCTAGTTGTTCAGTCTCTCTGAATTTCCGTTGTCCTTTTACATAAAATGAGAGTAGTACTATTGGCTATCTCATTGAGATGGATTAAATGAGATTTTACATTATATAAAATGCCTCGCAGAGAGCGGAGTAATTCTTATTATTCTAGTTTTAACATTCTGTAAGTTAATGATTTCATCATATTTCTGTCTTTCCTATTGGGTCCATTGAGGTAGGATGAGGGAGATTATAGGAAATTCAACAATGAACAGTGGCTTAGAAAGAAAGTTAAGGGGACTATGACTTTGCCCTTTTAAGACCAGAAGCTTCAAATGGGGATTGGAGGTGTCTCTATTAGTGTGAGGTCATTACATCTTAGCCAGCCCTTCTCCAAAAAGAGGAGTCAAAGCCACTAAACAAACTTGAAGCAATCCTTTCTCAGTAGCCACCATCCAATTAGTAATTTTTTCTTATCAAATCTTCTTTGGGAAAAGAAATTATGTATTTGTCTTACCTTGGGTCTTGCAAATTTAAGTCACCTGGTGTGTTTTAAAACTTTCTAACAAATATTAAATTGAGTACATAATAAAGGCAGTAGCTCACTTGGAATGTTTATAGGAAAACCCCCATAGAATGAGCATAATGAGAAAAATAATGAAGCAGAAATTATAATTCTCAAGCCTAATAATTTTAATAATAATTTATACTTAAACAACTCTATACCTAAGGAGATCTCAAACATTTCTAAATGTTAAGTTCTGCATGCCTTACAGTTCCTCACACAATGCCTGACTCTAACATTCCTGGGACATTCAAACACCAGCAGTATTATTAACCTTATTTTATAGATGGATAAACTGAGGCGAAGAAAATATGCCTGAAGTCATGTAATCCTTAGCAATAGATCTTGACTCAAGTACCTATATCCAAAAGCAACCTGTTAGATCTTCACAGTGGAATAATTTATGTTTCAGTCTACCAAGGAGTCCAGCTGTGTTGCAGTAACAGCTGTAACTGGTTTATGTGATATGACCTATGGATTTTATTCAGAGTTATGGTATCTATGAAAACAGTTGCAATGGAGATGAAAGGTTTCCGCAGCATAAGGCCTGTTCTCGGTTGAAGTGCCAGGGAAGCTTCACACTGGATTCTTGGCATGGCCCATCCCAACTGCGTGCCTAGCCAGAAGGTCACTGCCTGACATGCCCTTTTCCTCTTCAAGGTGAACCAGAGCCCATAAAAAGCTGTGGTCACTGCCCACCGTTTGTATAAGCTTATTTTTTTTCTGTTCCATTGTGCTCATTCACACATGATATCCCAAAACAGTTAAATAAAATGAGGGATATTATATCTGTCACACATGAGAAAGCGGCAGTTATGGATTCGCTTAATGCATTCATTGCTTTTTGGACTCTGGAGTCCCTTGGGCAGTGCCACAAATCTCCTTGGTGGCCCTCAGTTCCATATTCTGTGTGGGTCTCTCTAGTGAAGCCAGCGTGTGTATAAAAGGTTCATTATTATTGTTGTTAATTTTTTTTATTTTTATAGCTCAAATGAATCGGCCTTAACTCATGCTAACAGTAAGGGCTGCACCGGCCAAGTACATTATAGTAATCTATTGTTGGAATAGCTCGCTCTCAGAGATACAGTGAGTGTCGGAGGCCTTGCCTTCTGAATTAATGCCAAAGCACGTGTGTTATAGCCAGCACAGAGCAGGCAGCCTAAGCCACTGCTTCTCTATGAAGTTTTTTGAGAGACCCAGCCCTCCTAATTTCCCAAACTTCAGTTCCGATAGAGCCCTGTGATTTCTGTGGGCTCACAGCTTGCATTGCGATGAAGGTGAAGCTGGTGGCCATTTGTTCCCGTAAACAGGGACTGTTCGTGGTTGCAGCTGTGACACAAGTTTGCAGAGCATGCTGTCCTTCCTCACTGGCCGAGCCCGGGGGTTGCTCTTTGATTTATGGGCACGAGGCTCCTTTTGGAGAGGAGCTGGGAACTGTTTGCACCTTCCTGTGCAACACCAAGCACAAAGCTTTTGTTCGGAGAACTGGTTAGTCCTAGATTGCATGGCAGGTTTCCTCTGGCAGCTTATGGAGTTGACTGTACCCCAACACCTATGACCCAAAGGACCTGAAACAATAGTAAGTGCTCAACTACTGTTCCCCGTTATTATTATTATCTTCATGCTGTTGTTATTATAGTCCTTCCATTCGCTGTAGAAAGAGTAAGCAGGACCTGGATTTAATATATTTAATGTGTATATGAACACTATTAGTCATACACTATTAAATTCTCCCAAGGTTCTTTTCACTGGAGTGATCAATAATCAAACAATTTATGTATTTATAATATCCATTTGCACTTTTGTTTTTGAGTAAGTAATGTCAGGGACAGTCTGTTTTGGTTTTCAGAGGCAAATGTATTCTACTTTGCACATAGTAGATCTTCAGTAAATATTACTGGATGAATAACTAAGTAAATGAGATATTTAAATTTGTCAACCCAATAAATTAAACTATTTTATTTGACCATGTTTAACAAGTCCTTTTTAAAAATTTATCTTTACTGTTGAAAATATTACAGATGTTCCCTTTTTTTTCCCCCCCATTGACCTCCATCCACCCTGCACCTGCCCCTCCCAGGCCTCCACCACACTGTTGTCTGTGTCCATGGGCTATACATATATGCATATAAGTTCCCTGGTTCATCTCTCCCCACCCAACCCCCTGTGAAATCCATCAGTCTGTTCCATGCTTCTATGTCTTTAGATCTATTTTTTTCATCAATTTATCTTATTCTTTAGATTCCACATATGAGTGAGATCATGTGATATTTATCTTTATCTGACCGGCTTTTTCTCTTAGCATAATACTCTCCAGGTCCCTCCATGCTGTCTCAAATGGTAAGAGATCCTTCTTTTTCACATCTGCATAATATTCCATGGTATAATTGTACCATAACTGTTTTATCCATTCATTTACTGATGGGCACTTGTGCTATTTCCAGATTTTATGTATTGTAAATTGTGTGTTGCTATGAACAGAGAGTTGCATATATTTTTTCTGATTGGTGTTTTGTTTTTTTTAGGATATATTCCTAGAAGTGGGATCCTTGGGTCAAATGGGAGTTCCATTTTTAATGTTTTGAGGAAACTCCATACTGTTCTCCACAGTGGCTGCACAAGTCTGCATTCCCACCAACAGTGCACTAGGGTTCCCTTTTCTCCACATTCTTGCCAACACTTGTTTGTTGATTTGTTGATAGTAGCCATTCTAATAGGTGTGGGGTGATAGCTCTTTGTCATTTTAATTTGATGATTAGTGACTTTGAGCATTTTTTCATATATCTGTTGGCCTTCTGTATGTCCACTTTGGAGAAGTGTCTATTTAGAACCTTTACCCATTTTTTTAATTGGGTTGTTTGTCTTCCTTTGGTTAAGTTGTATGAGTTCCTTATATATTTTAGAGATTAAACCCTTATCTGAAATAGCATTGGCAAATATGTTCTCCCATGCAGTAGGCTTTCTTATTGTTTTGTTGATGGTTTCTTTTGCTGTGCAGAAGCTTTTTATTTTGATGTAGTCCCATTTGTTTATTTTCTCCTTAGTTCCCTTTGCCTTAGGAGATGTACCGGTAAACATATTGTTACGAGAGATGTCTGAGATTTTGCTATGGTTTCTTCTAGGATTTTTATGGTTTCACGACTTACATTTAAGTCTTTTATCCATTTTGGGTTTATTCCTGTGTGTGGTGTAAGTTGGGGGTCTAGTTTCATTTTTTTGCCTGTACCTGTCCAATTTAAGTAGTCCTTAAATGCCCACTATGCTCAGTAGAGGGGAAATGTTTTAAATATGGACTCTGCCTTTAAGAAGTTTACAACAGATAAGGAGATCAGTCACATGCATATAGGTAACTAAAAACCAAGATTATATATTTACTCAGTTATGATGGCTAGTGCTGTTGTTATTAGCTTTTGTTACTGTGTGCCAGGTACTTTTTAAAAAGTCTACATTTATTATCTTCTTATATTCTCACCAAAAAATAATCTATTTCTATCATTCCCATTTTAAAACTGAAGGAACCGAAGCTTAGGAAAGTTATGTATGTTGTCTAAGGTCCTATAGTCTCTGAGCAGTAGAGCTGTAGGATATAATATGCTTAGCCTGCGTGTACTAAGTTTACAAATGGCCATTATGCTCTTTTATTTATAAAACATATTTGATGTTCTTTTTATTTATATTTTCCCTTGTTTTAATTCCACTAAATAGATGGTATATATCAATTCTATCATTATTCAGTTGTATGTGTTCTTAGTTTATTCTCAGTCATTTGTGGAATTGCACAAGATCAATTAGCTACATCACAGATGATAAAATGCTCAATCCTGTGTCATCTACAGTAAGTAAGATAACAGTTTTAAAAGGAGTATCTGAGCAATTGACACATGAGCTTCTCCAGAAGGATGAGTCAAATCAAAATGTGTAGCAGGTGGGGAGAGGGGTGCAGTGTGAACAAAAACATAGAAGCAGGATGAGCATGCTCTGGAGGCTGCCAGCAGAGAGACAGGCTGACTGCCCAGGCATGTGGGAGAGAAGATGGAAAGGTTTGGAGAAGCAAGAGATGGTCTATCCCCCTTCCCTGCCCCCACCCACTTAAGGGTTTGAAACATGTCAGAGGCAGAATTAGAAACCAGGTCCTTTTGAGCACTAAAGCCAGGATCATTCCTGGAGGCCCCTGCCTTTCCTAACAAAAGCCTCAAATTCTAGATTTTTTAGACCAGAAAAACACAAACACTAGAAAAAAATAGATGATGTTCAGTAAGAAGTTCGTGTTTTGTTTTTTTAACCTCTTAACAAATATTCACATAAAAGAAGTACAGTCACCAATTTAGTTATCAGATAAGTATTATTAGCATGAAATCACTGTTGTTCATCTAGCAACTGTTCACCTTTAGGGAAGAGAGGGGAAGGCTGAGGAATTTGCTTATTCTCCTAGAGGGCATTGATAAAAAAAAAAAGCTAGGCTGAGAATTTCAGGACTGTAATATATTTGTTAATTGCAGTTCTTATTTATTAGTCCACTTTTGCTAAATCTGTGAGCTGAAATAATATTAATGCTCCTAAAATTGCTGCCAGGCTCGGAATTGACCCTCAGAAACAGGACACTTTAGTTAGCGTAAGCCTGGGCTGCCCCTGGGCCTGTGCGCACACACTCAGTAGCCAAATTTCCCCCAAGAGAATTTAAGGAAGAAAAGACATAGATTTTAAAGCTCAGATTCTTCTGTATCTGGACTTAGCACATACCATGTCAAATATATCTTTCCTTTTATATATGTATACTAGAGGCCCGGTGCATGAAATTTGTGAACTGGGGGGGGGGGGGGGTTGTCCCTCAGCCCAGCCTGCACCCTCTCCAATCTGGGACCCCTCAAGGGATGTCCGATTGCTCTCTCACAATCCAGGACTGCTGGCTCCCAACTGCTTGCCTGCTTGCCTTCCTGATTGCCCCTAACCGCTTCTGCCTGCCAACCTGATCACCTCCTAACCACTCCCCTGCCAGCCTGATTGATGCCTAACTGCTCCCCTGCCAGCCTGATTGCCCCTAACTACCCTCCCCTGCAGACCTGGTCACCCCTAACTGCCCTCCCCTGCAGGCCAGGTCCCCCCCAACTGCTCTCCCCTGTAGGCCTGGGTCCCCCCAACTGCCCTTCCCTGCAAGCCTGGTCGCCCCCAACTTCCCTCCTCGGCCGGCTTGGTCACCCCTAACTGCCCTCCCTTGCAGGCTGGTCCCTCCCAAACGCCCTCCCCTGTTAGCCTGATGGGCAGCCATCTTTGACCACATGGGGGCAGCCATCTTGTGTGTTGGAGTGATGGTCAATTTGCATATTGCTCTTTTATTAGATAGGATGCAGATGATGTCCATATAAGAGTGTGTAAATTGACCAAAGAGCTAACTTTCACTCTCTGAGGGAAAGCAGATGGAAAATAATCTAGTTTTAATTAGAATTGAGATGCTTGTGCTAATCACTTAAAGGTTAAACTGCCCTGCACTGGAAGAGAAACTATGGAGTTCATTCTTACTCCAACTACTGTAGAACTCACATTAGACAGGAAGTTCTAGCTACTTGGCTTGGAGCAACAACAACAACAACAACAAAAGAAACACAAGAAAGCATCCGTGTTTCCAATATCTAGATGCTTTGTATTTAGGCTATTTTGGCATTGTCATGGCTGGAGCCCGACGCCCTTTGAATGCTGTGGCAGTGACCTAGTTAATATAGGCCTTGTGTAGCATATGCACGGTGGCTCGGAGGCCTCAGAATCAATAAGGAACCTTTAGATTTAAAACTAATGATTTTCTGTGTTCAGCAAAAGTCAAAATCTCTCCAAGTTGCCATTGTTGCCTTTGACTTTTCCACAGAGAGTAAGAGAAAGTGTGATAAATCATCATGCTCACAATGCAAATAAAATGCACATCAGAAGAGACTTGAACTAGACTAGAGATGGATAATGTGAGTCTGAAACATCTTAATTATTTCCGTCTCAAGCAAAACCCCTCAGCCAGCACTGTGGCAGCGGTGATTGTAACAGCAGCGGACAAACGGTCTGATCTGGCCGGCCCGCCCCCGGGAGTGCAAGTGTCACCGGTCTGTGATTGCGTCTGTCATCGTTTCCTCCCAGAAGCATTGGAAGCGGTTTTGGTGACGTCAGATGCTTTTCAGTGTATCTATAAACTGTGGCCGAATGTACATAAAATTTCCCCAGACTCTGATTTAAAGCCCCAGAGAAGGCCACCAGGCTCATATGGAAATTAGCTAAGCATAATTTATTCATGAAAGGCAAAAAAGCTGAATTAATAAATACATGAGTATGTAAACTTATACCTGCTTAAAGATCTGTGGAAAATATGAAAGCTAAGCTCCATGTATGAACAGAAACCCTTAAGGTGTGGCCGCTTGGTTCTTTCTTGGCAAACAATTCTGTCTCCTATTTTGAAAGCCAAAGTGGAAATAAATAATAAGTAAATGAGTACATTTCATTTTTTTGGAGGGTCTCTTTTTTCCCCCTAAAAATCTGAGCCTGCCCTGTGGATGCTGCTTTATTCACATAAGTCTAAGAGAATTAATTTTTTTAAATATTAATGAAGGCCCTAATTCTGGAGCTTCAGAACTGCTCAGCAGGTTTGACATAATCTTCTCTGTCTGGACCCAGTTTTCAGGGCAAAGTATCATCTGTCATGAGACAACGCCCTGCCTTATTACAAGAGTGGTCATCATTTTCCCCCTCATCCTTACTCTTTGAGACATCATCATCTGTTTTAATATCATCAGCCCATCAAGCATTGAATCCGCCATGCAATTGTTAATGCAGGAGTTGAGGCAAAATATGTAGTCACCCTTTTAAAAATAATTTAAAGGAAGTCTTGCTTTGTATTGAATGCATTATGGTGAAACGTTTCATTCGGGTTGACACTCAGTTGGACTCTGGAAGCCTGAATCTGTATAGAGGCGTTACCAAGGGTTTGATAATCAAGCAATGAAACTGCTATTTCCTACAGATCTTATAAGCTGGTCAGAATATTCCAAGGGAAACATACACGGCGACTCCATCTATCTTCATTACCGATGATTTCCATCTACTAATTAAAAACATTTCCTGAAAGTATGTTTTCGAAAGCATCAATCTAGCCACAGGATGAGGACAGAACAAATGAATGTTTCACTTTTTAAAAATGTGTCTCAATGGAGAGTTATAGTGGATACAGGATAAAAGAGTAAATACGTTTCTATCTGCAGTCATGATTGAATAGAGAGGACGTTAAGAAAAACAAAGCATAGCAACATGTGCTAGTCATCACGTACTTTATTGTCTCTTTAAATTATTGTGGCAAATCTATGAGGTAGGTACAATTATATCCATTTTGCAGGGGAAGGAAGTGAGGCACAAAGGGGTCTATTACTTCCTCAGGCTCTCACAACTAGTATGAAAATACTGGCCATCAGTGCTCATGTTGTGGGTAGTTATTTAAAGCAAATAATGGGTCTACATGGCCTTCTGACCCCAATGCCATCTATGTTAATAGGTTCTAGTTTTTCTAGAATAAAGCTTTAAAAAATAGGTGTGTGTGTTTCTCGTAGCGCAGATCTTTACCATCACCTGGCTGAGCAATGGTCAGAGTGTCCGCTGAGTCCAGTGTTTCCACTCCTGCTCTGAAACATGGCTCTGCCATTACTGTGACTGTTGTCCAGCAGGCAGGCTTCAGACTTCTAACTGATCAATGGAAATTCATATGTGAAAAATAGGAAGAGTATTGCTGCATAATAAAACACCCCAAAATGTAGCGGTTAAAACAATGACACCATTTGTTTTGCTCATGAATCTGCCATTCAGACAGTGTTTGGCGGGGATAGCTTCTCTCTGCTTCACTTGGCATCAGTGGGACAGCTCGAAGGCGAGGCTGGAGTCACCTGCAGGCACAACCCACACACAGTTCTGGTGGTTGATGCTGCCTGACAGCCGAGGACTCGTCTAGAACTTTGGTTGGACCGTCTGCCTGTGATCTTTCCATGTGACTGCCTAGCTGCCTTACCTCGTGGTGCCTAAATTTCAAGGGTCAGGGTCTGAAGAAAAAGAGAACCAGGTGGAGAAAACCACCTCAGAAGTCATGCAGTGTCATTGCCATCATATTCCTTTAGTTGCGGCTCTCACGAAGCTCTGCCCAGGTTCAAGAAGAGGGAATGTAGATCCTGCCTCTTGATGGAGGCGGTCAACGTCACTTTGTAAGAAGACAGTGTGGGATGGATAAACTGGTGTAGCCATCTTTGGAAAACACTATCTTCCATAACTTAGGTTTTATTAATGGGAATGTCAATATGAAAAAAAATGTTTTGCTGGAAGAAATCCCATTGCTATAAGAATAGGGCCCCATTAAAACATAGGCTTAGCAGAAATAACTGTTCAAAGAATCTAGTTTTACCAAGAAACTAACTTTCATATCAGATGGGAATACCCAAGAAGGAAGGAATAAGCCTTCTAAAGTTAATTCTAGGCTTGTGCCTAATTCAAAGGAAAAATCTTTAGAGGTGGGAATTCCCTAAACATATGTAAGATGGTTCATTTAGGCGGATCACATCTTTAGCAGTTGCCAAAGGATCTCATACCAGATGTTAACATTCTAGTTTCTATCAAAGAGCTATGTTGGATATTTTTTCATCATTAATATAAGAACAATGGAAATGAACTTTTATGAAGTTCCTTCCCTGTAGACTCTAAGTTAACCAGACACACTTTTCAGAAAGATGGCAACATTTTAGAGAAATTCTATTTACTGCGTATCCAGCTGCAGTAGAAGTCAGATCTCAACCTTGAGAAACTTAAAAGCTAATGTAGGATTTGTGGAACACATGACAGAAAAAATGAGGATTTTGCTTTCTTTATGTAAGGGGATACTGACAAACTGCCAGGGAACTCTGAGCAACTTCTCCAGTTTTGTGCTAAATTTGCACTTAGCCAATTAGACACTGTTCTCCAGTATTTTTCAGAACAAAAGTTGTTCAGGGTTAATAACCAACTTATGCTAGCACAGTGCTTTATAAATTCCAAAATGCTCACATTGGATGCTCACAGCAAATCTGTCAGCTGGATAGAATCGTTATCTCTGTTTCTCACCTGAGGCCCTGAGAGGTAAGTCACACTAGCTGCGAGGAAGAAATTTAAGGAGTTATGTATTTATTCATTCAGCATGTATTTATTGAGCACCTACTGTGTTCCAGGCACTGCCCTTACAAAAGGGCACAATAAGTTCCCTGCCCTCATGGAGCTTATATTCTAGTGGGAGGAGAGAACAGACAAGTGTAATACATGTATGTTACGTAATTAAAAGTGCTAGGGAGGGAAGGAGGGGTCCGACGTGCTGGCCTGGAAGTGACTGCAGTCACACATGGCTGAGGAGGGTAAGTCTCACTGTGAAAGTGACATTTGAGCAAAGCCCTGAGGGAGGCAGGGCACCTTCCAACCTCATGTCTGGGAGAAGAGCTGTCTAGACAAAGGAGTGTGGCTGACAAGGTGTGAGCTAGAGGGAGAGGAAGGGGTCAGGGCAGAGAGAAAAGAGTGTTTTGCAGGATTCTTGGAGCCTTGAAGGTTGGGGTATGGAGTTTTGTTTTTATTCTGAGAGAGTTGGGGAACCACTGTAAGTGGCATGATTTGACTTAAATGTTTGTTTGTTTTTTAAGCACCTCTACTAAGAAATATATCTCAATAAAGCTATTTTTTTTAAAGTACCTCTACCTGTCATTTTGTCAATAGAGTAGAAGTAGGAAGACAGTAAGCAGTTGTGATCTTCTAGGCTGGAGATGGTGGTCACCTGGACCAGGTGGTAGCCGTGGAGGTGGTGAGCAATAATCAGATTCTATACAAGTGAGAGTGGAGCCCATAGGATTTGCTGACTGGCGAGGGCAAGGATGACTAGGAGGTTTTGCTGACCTGCAGGGCAACTGGATGGATGGAGTTTCCTTTTACTCAGAGAAACCTGAGAAAGCAGGTTTGGCTGTGTGTGTGTACGGGTGGGCTGTGTGGTGGATTACAAGCAAAGGATATGTGCAAAGGCAACAGAAAGATGAAGACATGTATTATTAATGATTATATTATTTCACTTTCCAAGAGGATTTGAAAAGGCTTATCATAAAAGGTACAGATAGAATAAAGATGCGAACCATTGAAAAAGAGTAAAAGGTTAAAATCAACCAGAGAGTGGTGGACCTAACCCAAATTCCCTGCGGGTAACAGTGTTTGCTTGACCTTTGCAGAGCATGTGTAGTCAAAAATGAAAATATGGGTATAAGATGGAGGTAAGGCGCATTACAAGACGCGCAGAAGGATTGTGCAGAGACCTGCGGGTTTCCGACAGGCTTGCAGGGGTTTGAGGAAGGTCACTTTTCTCTGTGGGGATAAAGAGTGCAAGACTTGGGAAGCTGAATACTGGGAAGGCCATAGGATGCTTAGAAGACCAGGTAGGAGGAGGGCTGGCCTGGCTTGCCATGTTCATAAGGGGGACTTAGAGAGTGCTTGATTGAAACTGGGAAGGTGGAAAAGAGATGATGGCTGTCTATGACTGGAGCATGCCTCAGATTGACCTGATGGGCATGGAAAATGCCTTACCCAGACCTACTCAATCCTAATCTCTGTGAGAAGACCCAGACTCTCAGTGATTTTCTATTTTAATTTTTAAAAGTAAATATTTGGAGTAACATTGCTTAATAATATGTTTTAAAGGCAACTCCTAATGAAGAAATGCTTGTTGGACTTAATTAGCTCTTATATTGTGTGAATCGCCTAATTAGAATGTTTTCTGGAGAGACAGAGGGACAGACAGAGACAGAGAGAGGCAATAATTAAAAAAAGAATTTTGGAGACACATGTATTTCTTCTTTTAATTAATATTTATTGAATGCTTAAGCATTGTGCATATAAGTGCTAGAGACACAAAGATGAAGGAAACATGGCTCCTGCCCTCGAGTGGTTATCAGTCTGTTGAAAGAAACAAACATACATTGGTGGTTTTATAGGGCAATGTGTACATGTGCTGAGTGTTATGGGAACTGGGTAGAAACTGAAGTATTAGATAAGGTTTTCTGGAAGGAGTGTCATCTTAGCCAAAACCTTGTCTAGAACAAGAGGTGTCAAATCTAGCCTGCTGCCTGTTTTTGTAAGCAATAACCATGTCTATTCGTTTTCATATTGTCTGTGGCTGCTTTAGCACCACAACCACAGAGCTAAATAGTTGTGACAGGGACAGTATGACCCTTAGAGCCTCAAATATTTACGAGCGGGTTTATTACAAAATGTCTGCTAACCCCTGTCCCATAACAAAGGGAGCAGAAAAGCCACTGTAGGAAGTGGAGACAATATGACATATGGCACCATACAGAGAACTGCGGCAAAATGTTAAGGCAAAGAAAGGGAAGTGGTATGAAGCTGGAGAGGTGGGGGGGGTGGGAATTATCGAAGACTGTGTACACCATCTCAGGGAACGTGAACATTCTCCAGTGCAATGGGAATCAATGAAGGATTTTAAGCAGTGATACTAGAGTTAAACTTGAATTCTACATTGGCTTTTCTGTGTTTGCTTCATAGAATATGGAGTTGAGGGAGGGGAAAACACTGCATAGGAAGGGAAACCATTGGAAGGTTTGTAGGAGTATTTTAAGCAAGAATTAATGAACCGATTAAAAGTTGCCCATAAATTTATAACATGGAATATTACAAAACTATTATAATGAGGTATATCTACATTATACTGATAAGGATAGTAACTATAATATATTCAGTAAAAATAATCAAAGAAACTGAATACATAAACTTAGAACACGTCTGTTAGTGTATGCATAGAAAGAAAATGTAATTTTTTTTTCCTGGGGGTATACACTTACAAGAAGCATCCACCTTAAATTTTATACATGTTAGAAGTCTTTTTTCCCTTTTACAATAAAAATGTATTGCTTTTTAATAAGACAAAAAAAAAAAAAGAGAGTTTTGGAGTGGTTTGTAAAGAGACAGAGGATGAGGGCTCATACCATGACTTAGGGCAAGAAAAGACGAAAGGAGAGAAGGGCATACATTTGAGGACGATTTAGGAAGTTAAACTAGGGAAACTTGGTTAAGTGACAGAAAGGAAAGTAGAGTCCACCCAGGTTTCTGGTTTGGGTAACTATGGTGCATTGCTGTATCAATAATTTAATTGAAACAGAATGAGAACATACTTATTAATCATTAATGATGTGCAAACTCTACTTAACACATTTTTAGTGCATTGAAACTATCAACATATGAAGGAGAAATTTTAATGTTCCCCATTTTATAGATGAGGAAACTAAGACTCAGAGAGATTAAATAGTTTACCAAAGGTAACATAACCTGTGAACAGAACAGCTGGGAATTGAACAAGAATCTGATTGATTCCTAAGCTGATAAGCACTTCTATCCCAACCTTAAATGAATTTTTAAAAGAGCGGAATAGATGGAAAGATAAAATTAGTTTAGGATGTATTGAGTTGTTAACATAGAATTTGTGTCCTAACATGATAATGTCTCAGTAAATGAAACAAAGAAAAGAGAAGCTCTCAGATTGAATTTTGGAGAATGTATAATTGATGGGTCTTAATAAACACTTAAGTTTTAAGAATAAGGATATTGAATATATAAGCAACTTGCCCCCTTACTTGTGTTTGGGAACTTGATATACTTATTGATGCTGTGAATCATGCACATAAAAATTAGAATAAAACAAATTTGATGCATTTATTGGCATCAAAAACTATAGGTCTGATTTTGTCATTTTTACTCAGTGAATATCTGTCCATTGTTCACTATGTGCAAAGCACATTGATGCTACATTTTTGCCTACTTTAACTTATTAATGTGTCTAAAATTTCAGTAGTGCTAGGAAGAACTGAGACCTAACAGACACTTAATTTTCTAAACAGATCTTTGAGCTGATATTAGTTCTGGAAATATCCAGAGACATTAATGTTCCTCTGTTTTTCATCAGATCATTAAGGCATGTTTGTTGAGGAGTTTCTTTTTTGAACGAAATATCCCCTGTTGTGCATAGGAGTGTTTGGGGTAAAGGTAACTGAACTTCCAGAGGAAACCAGTGAGCTTGCATGAGGGAGAGAGAAAATGACATGCCTCCCACTGAGAGGGAAGCAGTTTCTCATTGTGTCACTTCACCCTGGCATTCAGCCACAAGAAGGGGCATGGACCAGAGAGAAATAAATTCCGCCAGCTGCCTCGCTGCTCCCCTCTGCCCTCCAAAGAGGCTCCACAGCCATCCTCACTTTGAGGTGGTTATAGAGCTTCATTTCCCATTTGACGAGCAACTAAATGGTTTACTAGTAGCCCTGGTTATACTTTCCCCAGTGAAAGCTAAGCCATGCCTTAAAGATTCTAAGAGGTACAGGAGGATGTACTGTCACAATTGTCCTGAAAATGCAATAACGGTTTTTATTAGTGCCATGTCCCACGTCCATGTTACTTTCTCTCTAATGTTAATTTTTATCCAAATACAGATATGGGCTTTCAGAAAGTGAAATCAGGTTGTCGAGACTGACCATTCAATATACTAGTAATGTTTGTATATCACATAAAAATGTGTTTTTGACACAGTAAAAAACATTCCCTTTATGCTCTTGTAATTCACTTTACAGTGACTTGCTTAATAGCATAATATGTATCATTTCTACTGCTATCCTTCATGTTTTTAAACTGTAATATCCTTTCCTCAATGACTACTTGTCAATTTCACTGATCTAGATTTGATTTCATAAATTAACTAGGCCAATTAAGTAGAAAGTTATCATTAGAATAAGAAGTGGAAGCAAATAAATGTTAATCTTCCATCTCTGAATGTCAGTATTCAACACAACTTTGATCATACTTCAACGCTACTTAATGGGAAAAATGCATCTCTTTGTTGTCAATTTAGTACTCCCCAATTTAAACATTATTTTTCATTCATTTTCTCATTCCATATCCATCTTTCTTTTGGGCAGTTATATTTCCATTTTATCAATATAAAATGCTAGAGGCCCGATGCATGAAATTCATGCAAGAGTAGGCCTTCCTTCCCCCGGCTGCCAACACCAGCTTCCCTCCGGTACCCGGGACCCCAGCTTCCCTAGCAGAGGGAGGACCTGCCCACCCACCGCAGCCCACCAGCCGGTGGCCTGAGCCTCCCTCTGCTGGGCGATCATGGGGCGATGGCCGGCCCCGAACAATCACATCACACCCGCCTTGGCTGGCCTGGCGCTAGTGGGTGTCATAGTGTGGTCCGGGATGGTCATCCACATGGTCGTTCCGCTGTATCACTGTTCGGTTGATTTGCATATTATGCTTTTATTATATAGGATTATATAGGATGGGGAATGAGCAAATATCAGAATTTCATTATGTAAAGATTCAGATCTTGCCTATTTGCTTGACTTCTCCTTCTGGTCCCTTTGCCTGGGAAGCATTTATTTCAGAGACATGGAACCATATCGTACAGGTAGGACAGGAGAACTGCTATACAGTTCTTTATAGGTGTTGCTGTCGTCACTTTGTCCCCCTCACAGACTTTTGGAAATGACGCAGAGCTGACTATGCTTGACAGAGAAGAACATTTTCAAAGGCAGCGTGTTTTGAAGAGTGCTTCTTTTTAAAAACTGAGAGTCAGGCATTCCTTCTTCATCTCTCGTGTAAATGATTCTTCTGACACTATTTGCATAAATCTCACTTCATCTTTCTCAGAGGTGGGGGAAAGTTTGTCAATCCCTTTGTCATAAAAACGTTTCATATACATGATGCAATGATAAAATCGCCCTTTAGACTTGGTTTCCCTCTGCATTTATTAACATGAACTCCTGCCCTTCTTTTCTAGACCCTATTCACAGCCTTCCACCTCCTGTGGAGGGTGGAGAAGTTGCTCCTCTTGGAAGCCTTTTAGTCTCTTCCTCCGTAATCATGGGGCCATGAGATGCTGCAGTGCAGGCACATCTTCCCAGGATGTCTCTGAACACGTGCCACGAGGACATGATACAGGGACCCCTGAAAACTCAACTTGGGATGCCTGGGTATCAACATTAACTCTGCTCTCACTGCCCCTCGTAACTTTGAAAAAGGGTCACTTAATCGTTTCTCTCTCTCTCTCTCACCCACACACAAACACACACTCCTCACACTCTCACATACACTCGCACTCACACACTCCCCGACAGTCACATAAGTAGCTCAAGGGACATTTTGGGACTCAGGAGGGAGGGCAACACTGGATTTACGTATCGCCACTTATTCTGACTAGACACTGCCTCTAAAAGCTGGCCAATCAGAGCTTTTTAGTCTCTCCAAGTCCACTTACCCCTTGCAGCCCTTCAAGCCTCAGTAGTTTCACCATAGTAATAATTTTTCAGGAAGAATTTTAAACAGGACTTTGCCATTGGACATCCTTTGAAATAGTTAGCTTCGCTCCACTATTTTTTGTAACTTGCCAAAATCACAAATAAAAGGTTCTGTGTCCTCTAATGCTTCTTCTCTGGTCATTATCTTCAAAAATATGCAGAGTCTGGTCCAAGCAGAGTGCTCCCCAAACCTTGCTGTTGCTTTGAGAATAGTTTTAATGAGGCTTGCAGCTGAGCCAAGCTCTCCTGTTGGGTTAGTATTTGGGCATGTGGAAGCCCTAGTGATTGATCTGTGTGGGGGAACTGGCAACACTCACATGCCCTCTGGGCAGAGGCAGAACCTCCAGCAGGAAAAATTAGGGAAAGAGAAAAAGAGAAGAGGAAATGTTTATCACCCATCTCCTAGCATTTTATGGCGGCGTTATGGGGAACTGGGAGATGGATTTGTATATTCATGGATTTTGCACCACTTTAAGCGCTAATAACATTAAATCAACCTCAAACTTCATGCCAAATGTGCTCTAAAAGAGGGAATAATGGGAATTTTTGTTGACTTTAGTAAAGCATCAAAAGTTACACTGGAAACACATAAAATGCTACAATGCAGAGGTCACAATTATGCTAATATCATGATAATATAAAATATTAAGTCACCAAAATGACAGGATTTACAACCAACTATCCTCAGTCCCCAGAAATCTTAGCGCTAAGCTCATGGTAAACACAACAGCCAGTCCTCCCAAGGAGTCTGATTACAAATTTAAATAGGTATATGATTAGAACTCTGCCACTCTCCCAGCCCTAGAGACAGTAAAATTTGATTGATATCATACCTGAAATCTATTGTGTTGAGTTTGCTCTGTTTTGCAGAACCACTACCAGGTCTGATAGGTTTTGTGTGTTTAGCAAGTTGCTTATGGGAAAAACAGGAAATGCTATCAATGATCACAAACAGCCCTGTAATAGTATCAACTAAAACTTAAACATTGCTATAGAGTAGTCAAATTTTTGAAAATGGTACACTGGCGAATGGAAAGAGCAGTGTGTGTGTTGCATTTTTTTTTTTGTTTGATTTATTTTTTTGTTTTTAATATCCTGGTTTTTGTGCTAAGTCCCAGGATTAGAAAGCCTTTACCCTGATCTCATGGCCTTCAATTTACCTTTAACTCTGTGGTCCTGATCACATGCAAGTCTCTGCTTTCATGGAGTCTGGCGCATAGTAACTGTCTGGGTCACAGCTACCAGGTGAGAGAGAGCCATAGAGGCTGTGCAGCTTTCCTCAGTATTCTCAGTTCTGGCCAATAGCACCGACTTCTATTTAACTTAACGAATGTCATTATAGCAATAAAAGGCAGAGGGAAATAAACACGCAGGGAAAGTATACTGTTATTATAAACTGATGCTCTTTACGACTTCCCTGTGCGGAGGTCCCTGCTCTGGCTGACTTTGTTATACCCGCTGCGGGCAGCAGCTGCATGCTTATAAGGCCCGTGCTTTTCCTGTGCAATAGGAAATGCATGCATGTTGCCTGATTAATGCTATCGCTCACTCTGTCAGGGCAACGAATAGATTCGCTCAGTCACCACACATATATCTATTATTATGAAGTATATTATATGGCATATAAATAAATAGCGTTATTGGTACTGTCATCACTAATTAGTCTCTGCCAGGAGAACTTGGACGGGCCTCGCCCCAAACGGTGAGGCTACCAGCTGTGAGAAAAGGCCATGCTCACCGAGAAGCTTCTCTCGGCCACCCCCTCACTCACCTGTCGCTGTCACATCACTAATGCTGGATGTATCGACTATGAAATAAAACAAGTTGCCCCCAAAGGAATTCCTATTCCTGTGCCGTTAGGAAGAGCTGTGAAGCTATGTTTTTAAAGTGCAGCTTTCAATCCCTGGAGGTTGCAGCAAAGTTCCTTTAGGAGCTGCCGGCGTCAGAAGAACGCTGAAACTCTACGGGCACTTTCCCTCGGTCAATCCCTCCGTCTTAGCAACAGCCAATCAATATTTCTTGATCTCCAATTTTGTGCAAAACTCTGCTGGCGCTTAACCCTTCTGGCAATCCCCTTTGCCACTTCCCTCTTTTGGGGACAAAAAGGACTGTGTTCTTTCTCTGAACAGGATAGAACTTTTGAACACATTAGTTTCTTTCATGACGAATTGGTTGGAGTTGGCTTCTATCATATATGTGTATATATAGTAGGGAAAAGCATTTCCAACATTATGGAAATTATATTTGTTTCTAAATAAATTGATTTGTTTGTTTTCCCCTTTTCTCAGGAGGCTTGAGTTGGCTCCCTTCCCAAACACAACCTTTTGGATAATAAATTCCTTTTGAAAAGAGGCACGAAACCCTTTTGATGTTATAAATAGTATGTGTCGTAAGAGAAAGATCCTGTAATTGCAAAGCCTGAGAGAGGTCTGTGGGATAAAGTAGATCTGATTCTTTGCTCAACTATTAGTAGCAATTCATGAGTATATATTAGAAAACATATTTTTAATAAACATTTTCAGCTAATTTTGCTAATCTGCTTGCCTCTAACACAGCCCAGGTGATTCAGTGGTATACAGATATACACATCTGCAGTAAGAAGTTCAGTGAGGATTCGGTGATCTACTGCAATCATGGGCCTTTAAACAATCTTCTATAAGGCAAATTGTAGTCTGGGATTAGACCTGAAAAGGCAGAAGATTTTACCATCCCATGGAGTACCTTAAGAACTGTCATTGCAATTAATTCATTCTTAATGCTTCCTCTCCTTCTCCCTCCCCTAACCCTTCCCATCTTTCCTCCCTTCCTCCCTCCATCTTTTTCCTCCTCCCTCTCTACTGTCCCTATGCACATCCAAATACACACCTTTAAAAAATTCACTTTCTCAAGATGGCCTGTTATCTTCCCCGCTGTGACCCTCTTTGCCCCAAGTTCATGCTCTGTTTTTGGCAGGCATTTTAGAAAAACTCTGAAGACATAAACCTCGCTATGTCAATGTGGCAGTTTGGCCAACACATGAGTCAATGTCACAGAGGTGTCAGCCCTGTACATCATAACTGCAGTTCATTTCTCTGAATTGACAGTGATGCTTATACCGGGCAAGGATTAGAATGGGCATATTTCCAGATCTTAATTACATCAGGCATAAGGATGAGCAACAGCATTTTTCTTTGGGGGAGAGGAGAGGAGGAGGGAGAGAGAGGGGGGAGAGTAATGCTGAATTTGGCCATCTAGAGCCTCATGTGTCCCCGTTTATCAAGAGATAATAGGATTAAGCTAAGCTACGGGACTTTTGTGGCTAATGCTGCCTTCAGCAGGGGTCTAATAAGGATAGATATAATTGGGTAAATGGCGAGTAAGAATGAAGAAGCACAGAGTATAAGCACAGTGCTTAGGAATAAATAATGACAAATTGGATTTCGTCCAATCTGTGCAGACTTGGTTAGAATCTGACATCCCGCACTGAATTACAAGGGGTAACATCTATCTTTCGTCTTGCCTAACTTGTCTCTGTTCATTACAGATATCAGAACGTATCCTCTCAAGTTTAACTGGGGTCTATCCGTCCTGCTCATTGGAAATCAAGTAGAAACTCTTAAGGAACATTCAAATAGGGTTAAAGAAACAGAGTAAATTAAGTGCCTAAAAACAAATGTGACACAAATTAGAGTTTGTTTCTTTGACCCTTCTCCATTTACAGAATTTACCCCATTAACAGCTGGGAATTTATTTTCACTTTCTTCACCTCTCTAAGAGGAAAGCAAACATATAACATAGCCCCAAAGGAGTAATTAATTAGATCATTTACTGACATGGATTTGGATAGTTTATTTAAATACAAGTCTGTTATTTATTTATTTTACAACACTATGCAGGAGGTTGAAACTCCTGTTCTAATTTGCACTTAGCAAGGATCTCTGAAAAAAATATATCACAGTGAAGGAAATAAACAAAGAACCAGTGATCAAAGGGCCACATTCAGAAATGCATAAAAGCATTTCACCAGGATGAATGTTTCAGTGATTTTTTAAAAATAGGGATTGGTTGGGTTGGGGTGGAGGAAGATAACAAGACTGTTTTGTATTCCCATAGGCAAATTTTAACAATTATAATGAGTTCATTGATAAGCTGCTATATAAAAGGTAGGGGGAATTGTAAAAATAAAGGATGCCAATGTAGGTAAAAAAGGTACAAAGAACATGCAGATTATTACAACAAAAATGAAGACAGCTTTTGAAGACAGTCGGAAGATCCTGAACTCAGAAGCATGTTAAAAAAATAACTAAGCAACCTCAAAAATAACAGTAAATTTTTTTCAGAAAAGCAAAAGCTCATGCAAGTATATTTTCACAAGCTGGAAGCGAAAGTGGGAAATTAACTCACCAAAGAGGAATATTGAATCTATTCTAAAATGAAGTTGGTATTTTTTTAAAGATATGAAATGTTGGAATAGATGTTCATATTCAGTTCCTTTGAATAGGTAAGTGGGCTTATAAATGCTTGTGTAAAATCATTTAAATGTTTTCATCTAATGGGCTTTTAGGAACATCCCTGACAAGACTGCCATATACACACCTTTATACCTCCAGCCTGCGGGGCTGTAATACTCTGGTCACTAAAAATCCCCCCCCTAGTGCTGTTATCCCATAGGCAATTTAAGGATTAGAATAGTGAAAGAGCTATGAAGATACTGAGATGGCATTTGGAAAAGGGAGTGGGTGATAGGTACTCTAAAATTCATGATTTTAAGAGATCTGAGGAGTGAGGAGCAGAAAACACTCCATCTACTCCTCACCCCAAAGCCTCCTTTCTCTGCTCTGTCCTTCTTGTGTTCTTCCTCCTTTATACATGTCCTCTCCTGGCCCCTCCTCAGGATTCCTCATACAACTGCTTGTGACTCACTATCTCCCTCTGTAGGAATGCCAAGGGACTGCTTTTACCTTTCACCTTTCCTCTCTCCACTTTTTTTTTTCAATCATTTTGCTCCCCTCAATTTTCTGTTTTTCTTTCTTGCACTCAGTTGCAACTAAGGCATTATTCTGGTTTTAGTTAACATTTTAAAAACATGACAATTATATAACCAAATTAAAAACATGTTTATGAATATACAAATCATTTTTTAAAGGTGGTCAAACATTCCTTATTGTTTAAGAAAAAAGATACAATGATGGATTCAAATGCTTGCTGGGTGATCTAGGGGAGGAGGCAAAAGAAGCCCAGAGACAGAGACATTTGCCCTCAGGGTGTTTGTTGACTAGGTAGTCTTGATTTTCCAGCCAAGTGTTGCTTCAAGGTGGGAATGCATTCTGAGAAATGCATCGTTAGGTGATTTTGTCATGGTACGAACATCACAGAGTGTGCTTCCAGAAACCTAGATGGTATGCATAGCCTACTACACACACTAACGCTTCTACACTATAAACATGTACCGTATGTTCTGTGCTGAATACCGCAGGCAATTCAATGTGTGGCACTACATTACGTCGCCTGCACAGCACACGAAATGCCAGCAGCACAGCAGACACTTCATCTAATGAGAGATTATGCATCAGGTCAACAGTCGTGTCGTAGGGGCTGAAGTCGCTTCAGCATTAGAGCGGTGACAGGATCACGAAACGGAGTACGGGTTGTCACCTCACACGCCTCCCTGTCACCAGGCCACTGCATGAACCAGGCACCTCTCTTGAGCCACTTTCCCCCTTCCTCAAAATATACCCCTCTTCTCCATCACAAGCCAGCTGTGACTGACCTCCCCCTCGATGGTGACAGCCTTCCACACCATTCCCCTCAGAAATGCCCCTCCCACCAATAGCTAACCCTTTAAAAAGAGTTTCATGCTTCCATGGACTTACACATTTTTTCTGAGTTGCACTAAAAAATTCCATGGTATATTTTCATTCAACAAAAATTTATTAAATGCTTGGTGGATGCCACGCATTATTTCTGGGCCCTGGGAATACAGCAGTGGGCACAACATACACACATTCGGCCTTCATGGAACTTATATTTCAACAAGGGACGTTAGACGTTAAATAAAATAAATAGGATCAGATGGTATGTTGGAAGGCAGTAACTTCTATGGAAAAAGGTAAAGCAAGGAAGGGATGTGGGGCTGTCATGCATGGCATGGTTATGATTGAGAACAGTGAGTGGGGAGGGGAACTGAGGAAGTGGGGAGGCTCATCCGTTTATGCCCAGAGACCAGATTAGTGCCCGGCCCACAGTTACCAGTCGCTCAATATTTGGTGAACAAATGGCGATCTATATTTGACAGGTCCTTTCTTTTCCTAAGGAACACTGCCTCGTGAAAGGGACGCGGTGCCAATTCTGTTCTTCCTTCCGGAGAGAGGTTTACAGAACTTTATGGGCGGGAAGCACTGGCTCATGGTCTGACTTAAGGATAAAAATAACCAGTGAGGGCTGGTGGAATGATGCCGTGGGCGGAGTGGCTCATCACGCAGACGCGTTTATAAAAATTAATCCCACACATTTGTTCATGCGTGTGGGGAGATGGATAATACTTAGAGGGGTTTGGATTTCCAAGTAACCACCCAAATCACTTTCACGTTCAAGTTTTCCCGGAGTTGAAATAGCTGGTCAGTAAATCACCGTTAATAGAAGGCGACCTTGTTAGTGAAATAGTTTAGCCCGGTGGAAAGATCCTCATTCCAGAGATCTTGACTGAACCTGCAGCCCGGCTTTGGCCTGTAATTGAGAGAAATAAAGGTAGTCCCGGGCCTGCTAACCCTGCCGGACACATCAAGGCAGGAGGGGGGGGGAGGTGGCTCCGCCGGGCCCTCCGCAGACTCCATTTCATTGTGGCCCGGCTGCCACACTGAGGCAGGAAACCCAGCTACCGAGAGGTAGAGTCATCTTTATGAAAAGCAAAGCCCCGTTTACTATAAGGATGGAAACACCTGCTTTGGGTAAATAGAACTGATTCATTTACACGGTTAGTCAAAAGTGCCATTGCAGAGGTAAATAGGTGTAAATGGACAACTAGAAAATAAAATCCCAGTTCTCTCTCACATAGACAGCTTTGCCTCTCCGGTTAGTGATAAGAATCTCTTATGGATTCCTCACGTGCTTAGCTCCATCTTTGTGTGAAATTGTGCAGCATTCCAAATTATCCCCAAGAATCCATCTTCCTGAAGATGAGACACCAGGAGCCACGGAGATTGGTAAACAGGAGATGTTTTGAATGAAATGCATAGTTTAATCACATTCTACTTTCAGGAAACTACTTCATTTAAGTTGGTGCTTGCCTGGGGTAATAATTTATGCTCCACACTTGAGTAATCACCAGGAAGATTGCTCAGAACCCATCCCATCACAGACGTAGCCACCAATATTCATGGCCTAAAGGAAACTTCTGAAAACTTCGGATCTGCTCAATCTCAGCCAAAGTCGGACTTCTGGATTTGTGTGTCTCCTCCCCCTCCGCCCCGCCCCATTTTAGACAGAATAATTTTATGTCTCATGCTTTGTGTTAATATTTAGGAGTAAAGTTTGTCTTCTTTTCTCCTAACCAACAAATTTTAAAAAGTAGCACTTTTGAACATTAAAAATGCTCAGTTTTCTAAGTATATTTTGTCCCATGGAAATTGAGCCCGACAAAAGGTAAATAAAGTTCATTTACTTCTAAATTTGATTTTTTTTTTTTTCTTCACAAAACCTCCAAGGTCTTGGCTCTCTCCATGTACAGCTCATCCAAAAGCCATAAAGCACTGGGATTTGTGTTTGTTCTCAACTGTGTTCTGTCCACCCCACGGAGAGCCGCCGGTGTGGGTGTTCAGGTTGGGTCCCGAGCAAGGGGCTGCGGTGCGCCCTGGTGGCCAGCGGCAGGTGCAGCCTGTGCGGCCGCGCGCTGTGCGGGCCGGCGGGGAGCGTGGCGGACAGGCCTGCGCTGCCCACAACCCAACAGACACCGCACTTGGGCTCTGGGAGCGACACCAAGAAAACGACCTTGCGTGCTGGTTGTTGAAGTCCTGTGACATATAATAACATAAATACCTTTTGCACAGTTTCCTGATCCTTACAAAGTCCCATGTGGACTGGCTGCTGCTCCGACGTCGATGCAGGCCAGCAGGGAATAGCACGTTTACTGGCTGCCCATGATGAGGAGCGTTTTCCCATTGTCCCCAACCCCTGCTTTACTAGGAAACATGGTCCCTTCCTCCCGGCATCTGCAGCTTTCTCTCTCTCTTTTTTTTTAAAATATATATTTTACTGATTTTTTTACAGAGAGGAAAGAAGAGGGATAGAGAGTTAGAAACATCGATGAGAGAGAAACATCGATCAGCCGCTTCCTGCACACCCCCTACTGGGGATGTGCCCGCAACCAAGGTACATGCCCTTGTCCGGAATCGAACCTGGGACCCTTGAGTCCGCAGGCCGACGCTCTATCCACTGAGCCAAACCAGTCAGGGCCTGCAGCTTTCTCTTGAATTTTCCTCAGCTAACCTCGACCCCAAACATGCCTTCCTTCCTAAGCTACTGCTAAGACTGGCGGAACGGACTGCGTGACTAAGTGGCCACAGAAGCTGACCGGCTGTAGTCAAACAGTTGGTCAAATGGCTCATGGAAGCAGCGCAGTGGGACCAACAGGGAGGAGGCTGTTTGGTGGGGACGAGCCTGGTGACTCAGTGAACCTGGCTGAGCGGCAGCGCCCATTCTGTAATCTGAGGGGCCGTCACTGTCTCCCAAGCATGCCCAGTTCCGAACCTCTCAAGTAGTCTTGCTTGACTGGAGGTTCAAGTGGGTTGGTCCTCAGTCAGAGCACATCCTAGCGACAGACGCCGGGCCCAGCATGGCCAGGAGCCCAGCAGGGGCCTCAGCCCGCGGCCCTCCCCAGACAGGCCTCTGGACTCCCACTTTGCCCGCGTCATTTTTCTTCTCCTAACCTCTAAACTTTCAGGTTATTAAGTTACCTCATCAATCCCGACCAAACTCAGCGGACATTTCACTAGAAAGAATAGAGACAGAGAATATCCTTTTCCTTGGAAGTGCTCAGCAATTTTCAAGGCGCTCGGGCCTCCTGTCGGGAGACCGCATGCTTCGTTTGTTTGTGCTCTCAGATGAATCCTCGGTGTGTTTTGAGGTGTTTATTCCAGCGGTTAAATTTGAAGGGGTGAAGAAAAGTCAAACTCTCCCCAATATTGCCTAGGAGGAGTCTAAAATAATTGGTACACATTGAAAATGTTTTCACATCTGAGGAAGGAAGAGGAGGTTTTGTTTGCTCAAAACAGCAGTTTTCCAGAATCCTAGGCCAGAGAAACGAAAGAATAAATTTTCTTTTTCTCCAAATGTAAGGGTGCTGATTTTTTTCCTTAGCGTGCATAGCATATATTATGTTTTTTAATACAATTGCCCACTTAAGTTTTTGTTTCATGTTTCTTTATTCCCTTCACCAAGTCCCAGATATAATGGTTAAAATGAGTAGATCATCTTTCTGAAATTATACATTTTAATTATGATTATTTGATAAGCATTTCAGACATACTCACTCATATATCACATAAAATCAGAAATAAGTGTGTATATCAATAGCAGTTTAATCCCAAATGGAGGCTTTATTTAAACTATCGAGGACTTGATTACAGGAGCTTTGAGATTAGAAATGAGATTTACAAGTGGCTAGAGGGAAATATTTAAATATCTTTGCTAGAGCAAATTATAGTCATTTTTAAAAAGACTTAAAATATGAGTGAACTGAGAATTTCATCTAAGATATCCTATTACTGAATTATGCCTTTTTTGTAGTCACCTCTTCAGCTATTTAGAAAACAGCTTGATCAGAAGCAAGGAACTTCTACTTTGCATTTTATTTCTAGCAAAGTAACCTTTCGTGGAAAACAGTAACCCTTTCGTGTTAAGTAATTTCTTCTTTGAAATATCATATTAAACGGAGGGTGGGCTTTTTCCAAGGGTACTAAAAGAACCAAATACGTTTAGTTTCTAAATATCTTTGGCTTCAAAACAATGCTCATGAGTTGACCATAAAGTGTTGAATAAAAACCCTGATGCAGTTGTATTTGTCTCTCCAATTTAAGGGGCTACATGATCTGGTTCTCACTACCCGTCACTCTGATGTCTGGTGGCATTTCCCACAACCCGGGCTGTGTGCTTGCATTGCCCAGTATGCTTGCAATGCAGGCTCTTGGGACGTGCTGTTTCTACTTCCTGGAATTCCCTCTTCTGGAAAGCGCTAAGTCTGGCCTTCTTTTTGCAAGTCTCTGTTCAAATGCCACGTCATCAGAGGTCTGTCCCAATCACTCCCCAAATAAAGGAGCAACCCCTTCATCCCAGCATTTCCCATCACCCTTTGTCTACTTGGTTTTCCATAGCATCCATTGGCATGTGGTGTATCACGCGTCTTTTGATATTGTTTATTATTCATCTCTCCCTCTCTCTCTCCAACTAGAGCTGAGACTTATCTGTTCTTTTGTATTGCTGTAGCTCCTATGTTTGCAAGTACATATTGATTGACTGCATGGATTTAATTCTACAGATATTAAGCATTCACTATACTATACAAGGCACTGTTAGGTGGCACAGAGTTATGAAGATGAGTTTCAGGTTGCCTAAGAGAAAGAACCATAAGTCAAACACAAAGGAAGATAAAAATACTGTAAGAAGGGTCTGACCAAAGTGCCATGTGTGTCAGAGAAGAGAGAACTTAGGCCTAGTCCAGGTGGCCAAAAGGCTAATAGACGAAGGGAGCATCTCGAGAGGGACCTTGAAAACTGGGCAGAGGGAACTTCCACTGGCTGAGGTAACAAAGGAGGATATTTCAGGGGTGAACAAATTTGAGCCCAAACAGATAGGAGTGTTGTTAGTGTTTGGGAAGTAATTTTTGAGGGAGGCCTAGGCTTATGTGTAGAGGAGTAGATTAGAGGGTGCTGAAAGAGGGTTGTGAAGTACCCTATGTCAGCTTGGAGAATGTAAACTTATAAGCAGTGAGGAGGCATGCAGCTTTCTGAGGAGTGACATGATAAAGGCTGGGCTTCAGGAAAAGTCACCTGGCAGTGGTGCGTGCAGTGGCCAGAGGAGAAGCAATGAAGCCCAATTTGGAGTCTGTCGCTGTGAGACAGAGAGGCTGTGACCTGGAAAGGAGGAGGTGGAAATGACCGTGAGGACTTGGCCATGAAAAGTAAGGGACAGGAGGGGGTTAAGGAGAAATTGATGGCTTCAAGCTTCATAATTGGGAGAGGTGTTGCCATTATTACTTCCCTGTGGGTATTGTCTTACAGGAAAGTAGGGAGGAGGGCCTGATTTGGAGCATGAGATGACAAGCTTCTGCAGGGGTATAAGATTAAGATGTCACCAGGCTCTCTAGGTAGGTGGGCTCTCAAGGCATTTTGAAATGTGAATCACACCCTGAGGTGATAGCTGGGGGCTAGAGATAGGGGCTCAGATGTCACATGGGTGGAGGAGACTGGTGAGGTAGTGAGTGGGCTGGCACAGCTGAAAGAGGAAGCAGGGGTAGGAGCCAAGCAGACCCTGCAGGGAGGACTGTGTGGAGGGAGGGAGAGAAGGGCTCCAGGGAATGAGCCAGAGGGGGAGGGGCCTGGATAAGCGGCTGCCTAACAACAGGGGCACAGAGAGGGCGTGGATGGTCAAGAGGGTCAGTAATCCTGAAAAGTGTGGAAAACAAGAAAAGTGTGCTCAGGATTCTAAGTTTGATCTTACTGATCACCAGTTGCAGAACAGCATATCAGGAATGGTGGGGACAAACTCAAACTATAAGCAACCAAAGAGAAAATGGATTAAAGCAGCGGAATTACAAAATAAGGTTATTTTCTTCAAGAAATAGACTCAAAAGAAAAGAGAAAAATAGCTTGGCGCCAGAATTGTAGGAAGATATTTTTTGAACAGAGGCGAGAAGCATATCTATCTCTAGATGCAAACCAATCATTAATCTGCTGGGGAAAGCCCTTCCATTTCATTTTGCCAATGACCTGGGAAGAGTGGTAAGATTAGGATTGTATCTGCCTTTGACAGATGAGAACAAGGATGCTAAGCAGTGTGGAAGGACTCTCATTCATCCCTGCAACATGTCATATCCAGTGTCTGCCCAATTCCAGGCACCATGTTAAAGGCTGGAGATTAAATGATAAACTGACAGGGCTCACATTCTGGGAGAGCAGAGTTCACACGCACCCACAATCACCCCAAATGGATAAACTGTGCGAGTGCTATGAAGATCATCAGGGGCTGAGGTGGGAGCTCAAAAGGGAAAGCCTCTTGCCCACCGGTGTGGCTCAGTGGTTGAGCATCAGTCCGAGCACTAAAAGGTTGCTGGTTTGAGCCCCAGCAGGGAGTGTGCAGGAGGCAGCCAATCCATGTTGATGTTTCTCTCTCATCAATGTTTTTATCTCTCTCACCCTCTCCTGTCCTCTCTCTCTCAAATCAATAAAAACATAGATTTTTTTTTAAAAAAGGAAAACCTATTTTCCCTATTTTTTACTTCTCTGAAAAAGTGACATGTGGAGAACTGAAGGGTAAGAAGGCTCTGGGGTAGGAAAGTGAATTGCAAGAGAGAAAAGAGAAAAAAAATAAATAAATAAATAATAAATAAATAATAAATAAATAAATAAATAAATAAATAATATATATATCCTGAAGCTGAAGAGAGCCTTGGAGGTTTGGGAAACTGAAGGGAAATAAGCATGGCCATGGTTTGGTGAACAAGCAGGAGGGTAGCACAGTACACGGCGGGAGAAAGAGGAGAACCACAGAGGGCCTTCCTGGGTAGGTGAGGCTTTGGGTTTTAGGTTAAGTACAATGGAAAGCCATGGCGGTGTTTGGTAACAGGGTAGTTGCATCCACTTTATGTTTTTAGAAAACCAAACCATTCCTTTGTCTACAATCTCTCTCTCTCTCTCTCTCTCTCTCTCTCTCTCTCTCTCTCTCCCCCCAACCCCATGCACTCTGCTCCCCCACCCCATTGTGCACAGTCTCAAAGCCGCTATTCGCTATTCCGTGTGCTCCTGCCATGAGGACACTGCAGGCATGCTTCAGATTAGTCTGAGAAGGAGGCTCTTTGGTTCCCAGGAAGTTCCCCCAAATCCAGCTATTGGGGCCTGGGCAACTCAAAATGAACACACTATAGGTTGGGGCTATTCTGACAGAAGACATTAAAAATTATAGATAAGGTTTTCCTGAATGGGTTCATCATATTCCTAGAACTGGCTTAGAACATGCCGAGGTTTTACCAAACAGGGCCGTTTGTCCTACAGATGAGAACACTTGTTCCCGTTTATGCCCGTGAACTGGATGTCACCTGGGCTGGAAAGCCCAGTAGCAAGCTTCCCTGCCGCTGCGATGGCACAGGCGCAGGTGTGCACGGCGCTGCGGGCAGAGCTGGGGGAAGGAGCTTTAGTTCTAGTTCACATTCCTACCCCTGGGCGCTGTGGGCGTTGAAGAAGCGCTTTCCATATCGAGGCGGCCGTCTGAAAGTGTGAAACACCAGTATGAGCAGGGAGTGTGGCTATAGGCAGTGGTGGTGGCTGTTCTTTTGAAAGATGCTCGTCTTAGAAAGCAGGCAGGCTAAAAGTTGTGCCCCTTCTACCTGACGGTCCAGCAGTAAGCCCTCCCTCTGCTTTGAAGGGGACAGTTAACTTGCTGACTGTAGCTTTGAATGCCCTGGTGATATTTAGTGTCGGGGAGGGCTGTGTTTTGCTTTTTCTTCATGGGTGTCTGATGTGCATTGAGGAAGTGGGCTAGGATTAAACTCTATTTAATATTTAGTGGAATTGAATTTAAATAAATTGCCAGACAGAATACAAATACTCTCCATGCAATTTCCACTCTTTGGGATTGACTCCTTTATAGGACTTTCGTTTCCATGAATTCAGACTTCCTACTAGCACCCAGCAGACAGTGACTACAGCACTAAATGTAGGAATATGCTTGTCTCAGAAGGAATTTTGATAGAGTCTTGTGGCTGAGATTGCTTTCATGGAAAGCAGAGACTGTGTCGATACAGAAAATGTTATATATTTTATTTTTAAAAAACAGCAAAAAGTTATTCAATAAAAACCGTACATTCCAATAATGGAAAAAGAAAATACATCAGCAAAAACCATGCTAATAAAATACAGCACCCACTCTCCCACTTTAAGGAAGGCACACTTGCACGCTAATACTTACCAAATACATTCGTGATTCCTCAAATTGGTTATGCTTTAACAGAACATTTTAGAACTCATTATTGTTTTAGTTGAAACAATATTTTGTGCTCCATTTTGGCAGATATGAATGCTGCTGTTTCAAGTGCAAGGAGAGTAACCTCCAGCACATATTATAAACTGGCTGGCCTCGGAATAGGGGAGATGATTAGATTGTCGAGTTTCCTGCTGAGTGGTACATGCTTGTTTTGTAATACTGTTTCATAAGTCAGAGATTCAAACAGAACATGTAGGTCCAATTCAATACCTCAGCATTGTTGATCTGCTTTTTATTGATTTTTCATCTGCTCAATTCTAGAGTTCTTGGTAGGTTTGGGGAGCGGTGGAGCCAAAGGTTGCAGCGGAGGAGTTTTAATTAGAAATGCATTGTTCTCGCTCAAATATCGCGAGCTGTTTTGTTGCTTGGGGGCTTGGCTTTACCATATTCACAAAATAGGATCTTTTCCATTAAGGCAAAAAGTTCTCTTGTGTGAGGCAAAGTCAGAGTAATAAGGGCTTATAGATTTTGTGTCTGAGCATCACCGAAGACAGTGACTTACCCTGCACATGTTTGTTTCATGGACAGGTACACAATCCCATATTAAATATGGAGACATGTTGCCTATAAATTTTGAGCCCATTATTTGCCTGATCAATTTTTCATAGTTTTTTTTTTTTTTTTTTTGGGGGGGGGGGGTGTTACCTTATGACCTTGGAGGGAAAATTGCTAAGCATTTTTATGCCTTTTGAAATTCCTGTCTAAAATCCAGTTATATTTCCCTTTTTCCTTCCTTCTCATTGCCTCTGTTAATTTTTTACCAGGATCCATTGAACAGTGTACAGTGACATTGTAAGTGGGCTGTACTTCCTCACACCACTGCCTCGTTAATGCCCTTCATTAATCTGGAACCTTGAGCTTGTTCAGCGATGGTTAGATATTCCATATTTCCATGGATTTTAGGATAGGGTGACAGCTTACTTACAGCTTCTGCGGCCAGGCCTCGTAGGTTGTCATGTCATTTTTAATACTGATAAAATAGGAGGGCATGCACATGAACTTGGAGCCTTTGGAGGCAGGGAGAGAGGCTCGATGGCACACATGCAATGTACACAGTCATTCCATCACCCTGCATTGGGCTGGGCAAAGCTTGTCTTTTTGGACTTGTTTGCCTCTGTGTTTGCTTTCTGTGCAGGCAGAGAATGGATTCCCGCCCAGGAGCAGCTCCCTTCCTAGGGAGCCTCAGGTGCCACTGCCAGTGGCCCAACAGGGCCCAGCAACCCTGAAGCATATTTATCCTGGGAGACCAGCTAGAGCTGACCCAGAGAGCTGAACCCAAGTCCATGGAGCATAAATCCAGGTCTTCCCTGCAACATCAACAGCCTCTTGTCTGTTCTACTTTCTACCTTTTAACCTCAGCAGAGGTTCCTCGGTTCTACTATAATCCTATATAATAAAAGGGTAATATGCAAATCGACCAAACGGTGGAACAACCGGTCGCTATGATGCACACTGACAACCAGGGGGCAGACACTCAATGAAAGAGCTTCCCCTGTGGTCAGTGCTCCAGAAACCAGGCTCATGGCTGGTGGGCGCAGTGGCAGTGGCGGGAGCCTCTCCCGCCTCTGTGGCAGTGCTGAGGATGTCCGACTGACATCTTAGGCCCGCGCCCCATGGGCCTGAGTCGTCAGTCGGACATCCCCCAAGGGTTCCCAGACTGGGAGAGGGCACAGGCCGGGCTGAGGTCCCCCCCGCCCCAATGCATGAATTCAGTGCACCAGGCCTCTAGTTTAAGTATAAGATACAAGCAACTTAAGGAGCAATGCGTTTTGGGACTTGGTGAAGAGTTATTGTTAAAAAAAAAAATCCCCCAAAATGTGGATGAAAATTGATATAAGTAGAATAACCATTTCTTTGATATTTCCAAAATCAGTCCTTTTGCTCCACTTACTGTAAGAGATGCATATTTAGAGTTGTTTGTTGTTGTTTTTCCTCATCGCCTAGAGAGGGATATAGAAAAGAGACTGACTCAGCATTAGTTAGAGGTTAAGGGAAGAGCCAAGGTGTCTAGATCTAAGACTAGGCTATGCTAGTCCTTAATGGGGCAAGACTGGGCAAGGTCTCGCGACAGTTGTCCAGTGGAATTTCCTGGTGGTGGAAATGTTTATCTCTGCACTAATATGACGGGCACTAGCTGCGTGTAACTGTTGAGCCTTGGGAATGTGGCTAGTACAACTGAGAAACTGGCTTTTAAATTTTCTTTAATTTTAATTAACTTAAATAGCCAACTGTGGCCACTGGCTTACCATATTGGTGCAGCGCTAACATCATAATCACAAAATGTTTAAAACTTCTTTAGATAAATATCCTGAGTTACTCACCTTCAGAGGACAAGCACAAAAACATAGTCTAATTCCTAAGAGCAATAATACTTTCTTCTTCACTATAATACTTTATTCTTCTTAGCCCTTAAGCACTGCTTGTGGGAGTACATGGCTAAGCATGTTCATTTTCAAGACTGAAAATGTTTGTGAGTGTGTGTTTTAATTACTTCTGTGGAGTTGTGCACATATCCAAATGTAGGGGTTAACCAAACATCCAACATTTTATTTTTCACCCGACTTTATTGTAATTATGTAAACCACTGCTGTACATTGCCCAACCTACTGGAAATGGGTCCACGAGGCTGAAATTTGAGTTTTTCTTGGGGTTATGTCAAGAAAGTCCTACAACAAAAGTGCTGTGCAAACACCCAGAGATGTCCTCACGGGGGGTGATAATCGCACTCAGGGATCTCTGCAGCCTGCAGTCCAGACGTGTAACCCATCAACATTAACAGGACCTCCACTCCCATATTGATGGAGAGAAAATCCCTAATTAATAGTGAGAACTGTTATCACCCCCGCTGGGATAATACCTCTGAAAGATTTCAGTGTTGCTATGATAAAAGGTGCATCTTTAAATGTTTTTAAAACAATGCAAAAGTTGGCACACAATCAAGCCTGAGATTTATATGCCTCTGACTGCCACAGGTCAATGTTTTACTAATGGAGTCTGACCCTGAATCTGATAAGAGCAAGTAAAGGAGGAGTTTGTTCTTTTTATTTACTCGGTGGGGGGGGGACATGACTGTTTCTCTCCTGCTAAGAGGGGAGTTGCTTGTGCTTTTTCCACCCAGGAGGGCACTTCTTCTACAAAGATCTGTGGAGGCTTTCCGTGAAGGACTGGTATTTAAAGCAGTGGCCTTTCGTGGTGTTTAGCATGTGATATGTAAATAGGATATCCGTTGGACATGGCGTGGCTGCTCTTGGTAATGGACGGGCCATGGATTGAAGCGGGAGCTTCCTGTCCACAGCATCGTGTTATTGATGAGCTGGCATTTGCCCTGTGGCCCTCCCAGAGGATTGCTTACATCTATTACTCACACACATCGATTGGTTAATTTGATAATTCTATCACCAATCGGCTGGTGTCTGACCTTTCGCCATGGCAATGATGGCAGGCTCTTCATTTTTACATTGCAGACCAGTTAGATTGACCTTTTTGAGGAGAATGTCAAGGTATCCCTTGATCTTAACCTGTCACTGTATTTGTTAGACCTACACTGTCCCTTAACCTTGATTTATGATATTCCAGCTCTCAGGATATACATTTTGTTTGTTTTAAAAATTCCTCCTAAGATATGATCTAAGGAGGAGAGTTTTACAATTAAAGTAATATTTTTATCCTGTGAGCTTCATGCTCAGAAACCATCAGCTGCTCTGATTTTCTTTCGTTTGACAAGTCAGTTTATACATCCCAGGGAACTTCCAGTAATTGTTTTAGTGGCAAATTGAAATGCAAGCCCAATTTTTGTGGTGTTTTCTGAAATTGCTTTCTTCTACCCTCTCATATGTTAATGAAACTAGCAAAACCTCTTTAACTACCTTCTGAAAGGCCAGAGAAGGTGTTGCAGTCAAGTTCTGTTTGCACTCAGTTTTTCATTCTTTTTTTCACCCTCCTAATTTATACTCTTGCCAGAGGGAAGAAATTGTCTTTTTGTCTCTGAGCTGCTCCTTGGGGAGCTATCCGGGGGCCATCACTCTGACTCTGAAACCGCAGAGTTGCTCTTCAGTTCAACCAGAAGCAGAATGAAAGGAACCTCCTCCCCGATCTCCCCGTGTGTTTGTACACCCACGTGTTGCGTACATGCAGACACATGTTCAGGCTTGCTCCGTGCTACCTCACCCTGCTGCGAGAAGCGAGCAGAGAAATGGCATATAATTAAGGCTCTGTCATTATCTAGTTGAAACTAGAGGGAGGAGCTACATAGACCTTTTGCTTCCCTGTGACTAAAAACCAGCGAAACCAATTTCACTAAAATTTAGTAAAATAAGAACTGTGCTCCCAGGATGAGAAGTTGCATGCCAAATTTCAGCCTAAAGCGAATTTAAATGGCTGAGTTATAAACCTTCCATAAAGGATGCTTTGTCACTCACTAAAGATAAAAAGACTCCTTTTTTGAAAAGGAAATTATCTAGGCACATAGTCTTTAGCGGGGATTGTTGCCATTTATTTAAAGAAAACACAATTTTAAATGACTGGGTTTTTGAGGACTGAAAGCAGCAACTGTGTCTGAGCAGTAATTATGTTTCATAATTTTGTTTAGCAAGTATTACATATTATATGAATAGCATCATCGTAAAAATGATTAGCATTCACACTGTGTAAAATTCCGCATATTAAGAGCTTCACAGTAGTGTCCTACATACAATACATTGTAATGGCACCAAATTGCATTGTGTCGGTGGGAGCCCTCTGTGCCCATGTGGCCCTGGAGCCCAGCTCAGTGTGAGAGCTGAGGGCAGGCCTCCACGTCACACTGAGCGTCAGGAGAGTGGGCGCTTCCAAAACAGCCCTAGGAAAACCCCTATAGTTAAGCAACAGTTTCATCGATGATGTTGGTGGGGTTTTGTTGTTGTTATTTTTCTTGATTTTATTCTGCCAGCCTAGAAAAATACCTGTTAGTCCTGCTACGGGGGTGCTGGGGTGGGAACCAGGGCCATAGTCCCTACACTTTGCAAATGACCCTTAGAAAATGATGGGGTTTGTTGACGTGGACGTTTCTGCTTTGGGTCTTGTGTTTGGAGAGCCTTGGGGATCAGGCTGTGCAGCCCGACTTGTGACTGTTCAGACAGGGAGACCCTCTCTAGCTGGGGATGATGGGCCTGGGCCCATCTGCACCTGCAGGGACCCAACCCCTGCAGGAGACTTGGGCTGAACAATAGAGTTTTTCTGGGGTCACAAACATCCTGTACAATAAAAGCTATTTTTATTGTTATACACTTGTTTAAAAATATGGCTATGCATTTATATTTTTTTTATAGTAAACAACATTCCTTATAAAGTCAAAAATTAAGATGAGGTATATATATATATATATGTAATTAATATGCTATATAATACACACACAAGGATAGATAGATATGTAGATGAAAGAGACAGCTGTGGCCCTAACCGGTTTGGCTCAGTGGATAGAGTGTCGGCCTGCGGACTGAAAGGTCCCAGGTTCGATTCTGGTCAAGGGCATGTACCGTGGTTGTGGGCACATCCCCAATAAGAGGTGTGCAGGAGGCAGCTGATCGATGTTTCTCTCTCATCGATGTTTCTAACTCTCTATCCCTCTCTCTTCCTCTCTGTAAAAAATCAATAAAACATATTTTAAAAAAAAGAAAGAAAGAGACAGATGTGATGGGTAAAAGAAGTTGTGTGATCACACAGAAAAAAATTCCTATAAGAGCATTAACCCCTGTAGCAAAAGTCCTGAAACAAGCGATGATCTTCATAGTTAAACTTACCTAGAAACTTAACTCCCCCCAAAAAGCACCATGTCCAGGCCTGATTCTTTTCCACACCTCAGAGACTTAGAAGACTCTTTTGGTTTGATTCTATAAATGGGTCCCCAGAAAACATGGAAAATGAAATTTGAAAGCCATTAGCAAATTAACTTCCTTTTGTAAATGCCCTCCAAATCCTGGAGGGTAGATTTAAAGCTTTAACTAATTTTTAAAACAAAGAGGGAGAGGCTAAAACAAGTCTAGACTCCTTTTTTTTCCCACGGTGCTTTCCCAAGGTGTAGCTTCTTTTTCCCACCGCAAACCGCTGGAGAGCGAGCAGCATGGTCTGAGATCACTAGTAAGAGCACCAGGCAAGGTCTGGTAATCCTGGGCCACAGGAAGCTGAGTCAGCATGGTTTTGATCTGAGTGTGCCTCTCGATTAGTTTAAATCTGCCGTTTGCCCCTGGGGCAGGAGTTTTAACCAATTAAAGCAGAAACCTTTTAATCTGTTACTGATAATGCACATCCATCCAATATTAGTAACACCATTCACTGAACAGTGTTTCACACACTCCAGCATGCTGATCCTTCTGCTGCCCTGATGTTTTCCTTCTCATTTTTCTTCATTTCCCACTACTTCCAACAGTTTATCTCTGACAGCCTTCTCACAGCAAGGCATAGAAAGAAGAATCCTGTTCTCTGTTTCTTTTTCTTCTCTGCCCATCTCTAATCCCTGTTCTGCTTCTGTCTTGTGGAGTCTGAACAGGAGAAAATAAAGGAATCAAGGGTTCCTTGCATTTCTCTTACATGCTCCCCATTGTCACTGCCCTCCCCCCGCCTCCCGATTTCTATGAAATGTTTGCTTCGGGGTCATAGTACCACATACCAGACAAAACAACAACATATAAAGGCCCTGCACCCTTCATGGTTATTCTGCAAAGGAAGAGAGCGTGAGGAAGGCGCCCAACAACTTGGTGCCCTGCAGTCACTGAGCCACACACAGCCAGTCCAGCCCAGAGCCTGAGTGGGGGTTTTCTTTAGGAACTTCAGCACCACATACGGGAGACTTATTTTTAAAACCTAGGGAGTGGGTGGAAGAAATGCTTTTAAGAATCCCAAGTAGCGGCATTTTTAGTTTGAAGCTGAAGATGTGAATTTCCCCCCTGGGATGTCTTTCAAAGTAGGCTTCTGGGCTCTGAGCAGAGGGTGCGGGGATGAGGGCAGACCCTCCGACTGGCTTTGCACATCTGATGAGTGTCCCCAAACCATTCAGAGGCCGGCACCTCTGATGAGCCAGGGGCGGAGGTGACCGGAATGACGGAGCTAGTGAAAGGTTTTAGTCTTGGGGGCACTTTTCCTGAGACCAAATTGTTGTTTTTATTTTCATTAGGAAAAGAGTAACCAGAGGAGAATACAGCCTGATTCATAGAAACACCATGCAAACTTCCTTAGGTAGGATTCTTGTCTGGCCTGGCTGTTTGTGACATAAGCTTTTTCAGTTGTGAGCTGTAACTTTTGGAGAAAAAAACCATGTGGGACAGGGTAATTGCCAGCAGACTTTGTTGGCTTGTTTTTGTGAATATGATCTCCAAGCACATGTAAATGGTCACCTACGCTGGGTTTATAAATGTAAGCCATGAGAAGAGGAAGGCTCGCAGGCCAGTAGAAAGCTATATTTATTTCACAGGATTAGAACATACTTCCCCTCCTCCTAGGAGCAGTTTATAAAATAAATGTTTTAGATATGTATTTTAATGTTGATACTTAAAACACTATCTTTCTCTTTTATTTACATCAAAAGAAATTACTTTTGTGATTCTAATATTTAGCATTAGCCACTAAAAGACATTAATGTCTAATTTTATATCTCCTGAAAAGTAGATTCTTACAAAAAATGATGTTAAATGGTATGTGCTAACCATACACCCATATGTCTATTCTCTCTGTTAGGGACCATTTTAATAAAGATTTCCTTTACATGCCAAAACAAAGAGTGAATCTGGAGACTAAAGGTAACAATAAAAGCAACAACATCCCTATTTAAGGTGGCAGCCTGGAAGGTCAGCAGCTCTGTAGTGTGTATTTTGCATAATATGTAAATAACTTGATTTATTGTCTGTGAGGGGCAATAGTACTAAAGGTGAAATTGAAATGCAAGGCTGTAATTCTCCTTAAAATGTAGCATTTTCTTAGAAGGTAATACTATGTCCTACTAAATATTGACAACTCTACAACGAAGAACACGTTGCAACCTTCCTATCACACCCTGTCCTTTTTTCTCTCACTGGGTTTTTTAAATATGATCTTTCAGATTCCTCTTCCTTGTTTCATATTGGTCTCCTCTCTGGAGTCCATGTTTCGTTAGCCTTGGAAAATGGCTTCTGTGTCTAGATTTCAGGTTCGAGTCCCAGGAGCAGGTGTAGCCTGAACAGCTCCACCAGGGAAGGCACTCTCTTAAGACCCCCTGTAAGGGATCTGGGTGTTGCTCTCTGTTTTCTATGTTGGGCTTTCATGTGCTAGGTGTCTCAGTCACTAGAATTTGCATGTCACAGAAGGAGACAACTGTGCTGGGAACTTTCTCTGGAGCCAATTTATGTAACCAGGGAACCCTTATTTGGGGAGAGGACCGAGTGTAAGCTGCAGTGCCACCATTTCCTCTAGTTCATCCAATTGCTCCCCATCCAAAAATGAACTTCAAGTCAGAGGGTAATATAAGAAAATAAAATATTATTTGTAGGCTCCCAAATCTAAAATAGCATTAAAAATTAACTTTGCTCCTATCCTAACACTACAAGTAGCAGAGACTAAAAATTCTATTAAATAAAAGCCTCTGGCAGCTGGGGGTAGTGGGAATACTGGGGTGATACTCCCCAAAACACCCCCTTTTGTTTTTCTTTTGCTTTCTTTCTATGTTTCTCTAACTCTAGTTTAGGTGCATTTTCTTCTTTTTTAAAAACACTTTGTCTTTCTCTTTCCCATCTCTCCCTTACCTTTCTCGGTGGAGAAATCTTTACCTTTTGGCAGGTCTTGGTTGAAGTAAGAACATCCGATCCCAGAATTATGGACACTCCCAAGGACAAGGAAGGGTCTAGTACACTCCGATCTCAGCTATACACGGGCAGCTGCACTTCTTATCCTCTCTCTGTCACCATGTTCCTCCTGAGCTGTAATTCAGGCAATCAACTTCAGCAGATAATACGCATTAGGCTCTCTCAAGATTTACTTTTTACAACGTTTCCACAGTTATCAGAATATAACTGGGAATACATATGAAATCATAGCAGAAAATAATGTTAATGTCAAAACCAGAAGAAGTTTCTTTTGTTCTCTTAAAGAGATAAGTGAGATTCTGACTGGGCTACATAATAATATCAACAATTTCAATAACACCTGCTAATGCACACAATGTAATTCTATAGTATTCGCCACAGTATTGTAAATGGCTTGAGTTTTCCTGCCAGTCGAGCCATTTACGGACTCAGAGATAAGATGCTTACTTTTATAATGATAATAAAAGTTCATACTATAGAACTGTTTAAGGGGTTAGAGATAATATATGAAAAACACACGGGGCATGTGGTAGTTGCTCAATACATGAAGAAAAAGAAAATAAGAGGACCCTAATTGATAAGATAGAATGGTACCCTTGGATTCCGTGGCTCTGGTGTGTTCAATGTAACCCACTGACACAGAACTTCTATAGACCTAGACCACATGTGCTTTTTCTTGCTTCTTTACAAAAGATGACATGGCAATGGGACAGAGTCTTACATCCTTATATATAGTTTATTAAACCTAATTAAAAACATTATTCTTGGGGGAAAAAAAGCATGTTTCATAGACGTTGATAGGAAATATGACTTGACATCTGGGAGAAAGGTGACCCCTGCCAGAAAAGATGAATTGAAGGCAAAGCTGAAAAAGGGAATTACTACCAACTGAATCTTTGTCCTATTTTGCTTCATTCATCCTTTCTCTTTACCTTTCATTTTTCTCTCTTTGGAAGGAGAACTTATGTGGATATACAAGGAAACATGCATTACTCAATAGGAAAGTACTAATTGTTCTGCCATGAGCTGATTGGTGGAAAGGATGCTTAACTAAACATTTTGCATAAAATCTCATGCAGAGGAATCTTGACATTATGTTATCTAGATATTACTCCAGAGTTGCATAAAAGCAGTCTCAGTACAAAACTATTATGGCTGTTACCCACACCACATGTGGTGTGGACTGTTGCTTCCAAACATTTTCTTGCAGGAAGTGTGGAAAACCTTAGTAACACTAATCCCTTCGGTCTGATATTTTGGGGAGAGAGAGCTACAAGTGGATATGAGTTTCGTACTTGATCCATAAATGAAAGCCCAGTTATCTATAGCATGGTTTGAGCAGGCTGCCATTTTGAATTCTTCTGTGAACTGATTTTCATGCCAGCCCTTTTTCTCTATGTGTTACTGTGCTTGGCAGGAGATGTTTACATTGCATGTGCTTTGAAGACTTCACAAATACCATAGAATATGTGATGCATTTACAAAACTACCAACAATAAAAGCTGGCATGAGCTGTAACAAATGTGATTCCCAGGACTTTTATATGTCTAATTGTACACAGAACAAACTGGTTTACTTAGCTTCCTTGGCATATGGGATGGAAATTCCCCAACAGTCCCTGTGTAGCATTTTAAATTGGCTGCCCATTTTAAAGGGTAATAGCCCTTTTGCAATAGAATTAAATGAATTAAATTGTTAGGCTTGAGGATTCTGTGAATTCATATATATTTTATTCAGAGCTGCATCCTCAAGTGCTGATTTAAGCAAATATTTTTTAGCTCCTACTATGTGTTGGCAAGTGTTCTGGTCATTGGGGAAACAGTGGTGAGCAAATGAAACACAGCGCTGCAATGGTGGTGCTTACAGCCTTTGGGGGAGTCACAGACAGTAAATAGGCAATTACAATTACTGTTATGACAGCAGAAGACCAGCATGCCATGGATCCAATAGAAAGAGCACTCCATAACCTAGACTTGGAAGAAAGCTGACAGCTCCAGAGACAGTTTGGAATGAAGGAGAGAACATATGGAAAAGCAAGCCAACGATTTGTTTCTCTCCAAAATCAATAAATATTTTAGACAAATATTTGCCTTCAGTGCTTTCAATATAAATATTGGAAGTTTGGCAAGAATGCCAAGTTAATGTGCACAACAATTTTTAAGGTATCATAGTCAGACTATTCTTAATACTTTTAATAAAAGTTTATGAATAACAAATATCTATATCAGCCAGTAAAATATTAACTCTAGAGAATTAATGTATTTTATATTTGAAACTATAATTTATAATTAAAATTGATACCTCCATATTAGCCACATAGTAGGTCCTAAATTGATGGTGATCAAATATTCAATGGGAATAAGTGGATAAAAATGTACGCATCTAGCAAAACATACCCAACTGTCTTCAAACCAACTGTAGCACCTTCTGTTTTGATAGCCTACAGACATGTTCTCAACAAGTTTTGAAGAAAGCCTGCTTACTAGAAATTGACATGAGGTAAAATAACATACGAGTTATTAAAAGGACTTTCAGCTGAAGTGGGGTAAATTTCCATATCCCTCAGGAGCCCATCTGTACTACCTAATCACACAAATGGAGTTTTGGTGGGTGGGTTAAAAATTAGTTACCAAAAATTAAATTAAATTAAAAATAACTGAGCCATACTCAAATTGGCCAGATTTGTCTAGTTTATTTATTTATTTAAAATAGTAAGGAAAAATAGGTTTTTCCAAACTATAGAATTTATTTTGTATCTTCTACTGTCAAAGATACATAGTTGAAAACAAATACATAGTGGCATTCAAATAACGTCATGTCCAGTGGACCCCAATATTCTTTATGATCGACCCCCCTTTCCTGCCCAAGCCATCTCTCTGAATTCCACCACTTTCTCCCTTGTCCACCTTTTCTGGCTCACTGACCTCCTTGCTGTTCGAACATGCCAAGCTCACCCTTCTTCATTGTTACATTGCTTTTCTCTTTGTCAGAGTACTTCCTCCACCCCTATATCCATGCACTGTTTTTTCTTTGAACCCTCTGACCAAATGGCATCTTTTTTTATAACATATTTTTATTGATTTCAGAGAGGAAGGGAGAGATAGATAGAAACATCAACGATGAGAGAGAATCATTGATTGGCTGCCTCCTGCATGCCCCCTATTGGGGATTGAGCCTGCAACCCAGGCATGTGCCCCTGGCTGGAATCAAACCTGAGGCCCTTCAGTCTGCAGGCCGACGCTCTTATCTACTGAGCCAAACCAGCTAGGGCCAAATGACATCTTATAAGAAGCCTTCCCTGGCCAGCCAGGATAAAAGAGCAACACTCCCCCCTTTACACTGTTGCCCTGCCCTGCCCTGCCACAACCTGTCCTCCTCTTTACCCAGCTTTATTTTGCACCATTACCCTATTGCCACCTGAAATACTAAACACTTGTTTATTGTCTCTCTCTCCAAACCAGATATAAGCTTTGTAAGGGAAAATTTTTTGTTTTATTGTTCTGTCCCCCAGTCCTAGAACAGGGTCTGGCACATTGTAGAGTCCAGTAAATAGTTGTTGAATAAATGAATGCATGCTAATTGAAGAAGCAGGAGCCATCTTTCCATGCAGACTTTCTGTAATCTGCAATGCTGTTCTTAAATGAAAGATACAATCTAAGCCAGTAATTTTCAACCTTTTCATCTCATGGCACACATAAACGAATTACTAACATTCTGTGGCACACCAAAAATATGTTATATTTTTTGCTGATCTGACCAAAAAGTAGGTATAATTTTGATTCAGTCACACTGGATGGCTAGTGTGTTGGAGGTTGTCATTTTTTAATTTGACAGTCTAAAGGAAAAAAGGTCAGTGACCCTGACTAAATAGTCAGGTATTGCATGTTTTAAAAATTATATGGCACACCGGTTGTAAATTGCTGGTCTATGTGATCATATGGAAGAATTAAAAGAAAGACAATTTCCTTATATTTAAAAGTATGATTGGGTGCGTTTTATTTTGGTTGTTTGTTTATTTTTACAGTACCAAACACTCTCCACTAAATGTTAACAAATAACATTCTGATTATAACATCATCTTCTGACATTTTTCCATACCATCTATCTTCTGCTAACTGAAATAAATCTACAGATATATATATATATATATATATATATATATATATATATATATATATATATATAAAGAGGTATATGCAAATTAGGCAGGGATGCTATAACAGTCATGACCAGTCAGGAGGAGGCTGCGCATGCAGGTGAGGCCCAGAGGGGAGACAGAGACAGGGGTCCTGCCCAAGCCACCGCACCAGCTCAGACAGCCCCGGAGTGGACACAGGCAGGGCGGCAGGGGGACCTGGGGTGGACACAGGCAGGGGGCCTAGTCCAGCCATGGCGCACCAGCAGTCCCACCTCTGCATGTGAGCTGCAAAGGAAACACCTTTACTGACTGCTCATTGGCTAAGCTCCCTGTACGCCACTCGAAATGTTCATGGTAACTTGCGTAATAAGAATCCAAGAAGATGATCTAGGGTTTTTCCACCTCACTCCTGGAGGAAAAAACAAATGTCCACTGCTGGAGAGGCTAAGAAATATCATATCCTGAGCTAGCCAGTTTTGCTCAGTGGATAGAGCCTCGCCTGCATACCGCAGGGTCTGGGTTTAATTCTGATCAAGGGCATGTACCTAGGTTGCAGGCTCCTCTCTGGCTGGGGCTCAGGTCAGGGCTCATGCAGGAGGCAACCAATCGAAGTGTCCCTGTCACATTGATGTTTCTCTCTGTCTTTCCCTCTTTCTTCCACACTCTCTAAAAATCAATGGAAAAATATCCTCAGGTGAGGATAAAAAAAAGAAAGAAAGAAATGGCATATCTTATGAAAGAGACATCTTGAAAATGCCTAAAAAAAGTTGTCATTTTTTTGTGGTGAAGGGACTGGAGTCTGTGTTGATGAAAACACCTTGGCAGCTGTGGCGGCCAGCAGTGGCAGCAGCAGTGGGGTGTGGGGGTGGCGCCTTTATCTGATCAGCCAGTCGCCTCCCACAGAGGGAGACCAGACTGCGGCTTTAGGCCCATGGGGAGCAGGCCTAAGCTGTCAGTAGGACATCCCCTGAGGGCTTCCAGACTGTGAGACGGAGCTGAGGGACCTCCCCCCTCACTCCACCCCCAGTGCACGAATTTCATGCACCGGGCCTCTAGTTTTATATAAACATCATTCAAAGCTGTGTTTTTATGGACAATTCCAGTGGATGGTAGGCATCCAGAAGCCACAGACTGTGGCCCTGTTGACCCTGTAACTTATAATCACAATAATCATCAAATATCCATTGACTATCCTGTTACAAGGGGAAAAAAAACTCAGATATAGGTAGAGTACTGTATAGGGTGACACTTTTGACCCTGTTGCCATGCTTGAAGTAGAAGCTGTATGTTCTCTCTTTTTTTTTTCTTTAACACCTCAGAAGTTCATATTTCCCATGTTGTTGACTTTACAAAGTTCCTTTCATTCAATTGTGAACTTTCTCAAGATCATTATTGAGAAATTTGAATTCAGCTATTAGCTTTTCAAGTTTATCCAGGCCAAAGAATATCAACAATAGACTCAAATTTAAAAAATAAATTACTTTGTTCTGTAAGAAGTTATATAAAAGAGTCATCTCTACCTCAGCACATGAACTGCTGTAGGTCCAATGTCCATTAGGGTTATGATGTCCATTTTGTACATTATGAATGAGTGTGTGGGATGACCCACCTCTTCCCAAAGATGTAAGAATATTTCTGGTGTATTTGGGATGTTAGTCCAAATGGAGAATATAAATAATAGACTGAAATTACTTGATTACTGGAGAGAAGATAATAGAGGAAGTATCTGGTCATAGAATTTGCTGATTTTATATATATATATATATATATATATATATTTCTAGTAATATTTATTCATGACCAAATAGAAATACCACAGACTGCCATCTTGTGGAATTAAAAGAGTTGGGCATTGAATTAAGTATAAATAGACCTTGAGAATTTTATGTCTCCACTACAGGCCTGGTGCACAAATTCGTGCATGGGTGGGGCCCCTCTGGGTGGCCTGTGGGGATTGGGCCAAAACCTGCAGTCCAACCTTGCCTGCAGCTCCTACCTGCCACTCATGCTCATCCTGGCCCCACTGCACCTGCCGCAGGCTCCCGCCCAATCAGTCCAGATCTGGAGAGGCTCGAGCTGCTGCAGCAGTGCTCACCAGCCATGAGCCCTGCATCTGGCGCCCTCTCGAGGGGAGTGGCCTGTGGGATTGGGCTGAAACCGGCTCTCCAACATCCCCTGAGGGGTCCTGGATTGCGAGAGGGTGCCAGCCAGGCCGAGGGACCTCGGGAGGGCTCTAGGACATGTCCAGCCTCATTTCGCCCAGTCCCGATTGGGGCTTGCTGGCCAGGGAGGGATGCGTGAGGTTAGCCAGCCAGGGAGGGACCGCAGGAGGGCTCCAGGGCATGTCCGGCCCATCTCGCTCAGTCTCAATCATCTAGACCCCAGCAGCAAGCTAACCTACCCATCAGAACGTCTGCCCCTGGTGGTCAGTGCACGTCATAGTGAGCGGTTGAGTGGCCTTAGCATATCATTAGCATATTATGCTTTGATTGGTTGAACAGTTGACCGGACACCAGATGACCGGACATTTAGCATATTAGGCTTTTATTATATAGGATTTCTGGCCAATGGAACCTTCTTAATATTTTCAGTCTTTTTTATTCTAAAGATGGCTACTCCCTCTTCATATCCTGTTCCCTGAATTGCTCACAGTGTGGTTTCTTCCTAAGCATAGCCAGGTTCTTTTTCTGTTATGTGACCAGTAGTAAGAGACTTTGTAAAGTTTTCATCTTCAAATGGAATCCAATTCAGTTTTAGCCTCTTCTCCCATTGTGGAATATGCCTGACCATGGAACATGAAGTTTCTTTCCAATTTCATAAGATTTCAATGATCTGGTTTTGTTTTAAAAATTTTCTTGCTAATTTTCTTTCTTTATTAAATATCAAGATTTACTTCAAGACAGGTAATTTTTCTGTGACATGCTATTCGCTTTTGCTTCTAGTTTTGAATCTGATTTTCTTTTCTTTGTTTTCTTCGTACTTTTTATTTGTTCATGGTGCAAATCCATGCATGCACACTTTGCTTGTGATGTAGAATTAGTTCCCATTTTTTATTGTGTGTGGGAGGTGTCTCTGGCATTTTTAAGAATGAGCTTCTCCCTGTCTACTCTCTGTTCACATCAGGACTCTAAGAGGCTGAAGTTGCCACCAAGGGGCTCTTCCATGAGAGGGCTTGGCTTGACACGGAAAAGTCTGCTGAGGTTTCCTTCAACCTCCGAGTCTCCATAGCCTATAGCATTGTCACTGATCCCTGGGAAGGAGCAGCCTGCATTCAGGTTCCCAGGTTTCCCACGCGATGGCAAAACCAGCAGAGAAACCTTTGCAGCCCAAGAAGCAGGACAAAATTTATAAGCAGCGTGCTTGGCAAAGGAGCCAGCTGCACACACAGTGCCTGTTACCAAATTCAGAACAAAGTCATAGCTGTCCTTATAAGTACATGATGAATCATCACTTCTGGGTACATTAGCAGGTGTCTGCAGGGCTGAGGCCTGGATTCCCCTCAGAACTAGAAACAAAGAAAGTGATGTCAAAAAAAAAAAAAAAAGGATTATAGGGTTATCCTGGGAAAGAAGAGAGAAGTTTGAGGTGGATGAGCCAGCAAAAGTCAAGCTTATTCAATGTGTTGTCGTTTTGTACCACGGAAATCCGAAAGCCCACAGAAAGCCCCCTACCCTTCCACAGCAAAGTGTGAATCCCTCTGGAGCGCCTTCTCTCGGTGTCCAGGAAGCAGGCGCACACAGCCTGGCTGCAGGCCTCCTTACCCTCGCAGGACTGGGCACATGGCTGCTTAAAGCCACGGAGGGGAGAGCCATGTAACACTCTCAGCGCCCAAGTGAGAGCGTCTGTGATCTTTTTAAGTTGTATTTGATTGTAATCATGACCCACACGATTTCCTAGGCTTTCCTTAACTGTGGTACAGCTAAGAGAAGAAAACGTTCCCATCTAAATGGAGAGGACTTGGTGAGCATGGGAATCTAAGCCTACAGCTGCAGCCACTTTTCTGAGGAGGCTGAAGTCACTGTCAGCCCCGGGCACCCATCCCCTCAGGCCCAGGGGGCCTGTGGTCTCCGCCTCAGGACCTCTGCAGGGGAAGGTGGCACCTGCTCAGCCTGTAAGAGTGACATTCCTGATTGAGAGGCTGGAGGTCTCCCTGTCTTTCTTGGGAAAGTTGTGATTTAGCTCAGTTGAACCTAAATGCTTATTTGACCTTATTTTAAAACCGAGATTATGTCCTATATATGTAAATAGAAGTATTAAGGGGGTGGTATTATCAACATTATTGCTTGTATTGTTATTATTAGTTCTTCATCATATATGGCTTTGTTTTGTCTCTCGGCAAATCACCTTATGTTAGGGTCTCTTCTGTTTTTATTTCACTTGTTGCTTTTCATTATCTGACTTCTCAGTGCAGAGGATATAATCCTCAAGAGCAAGAAGAGAAGAGAATCTAAGTACCATAAGGAAGTCGAGCAGGCACTCGGCTTCCTCCTTTTCTTCCGCACCATTCCACTTCACAAATGAAAAACCAGAGCACCCAGGCCTGTCAGTCACCTGGCCTGACCTGGCAGCTAGCTGGTAGCAGACAGAACTAAGGTGTGGATCTTCATTTGCGTCTCGCTGTCCTCTGCAGCTCTCATCTGGTTTCTTCATGTGCAAAATCCCTGTGTAATTATGTGCTTAATTGTGCGGGTTTTGTAGTCTAGAGATTTAGACGGGGATGGCTGCGTGTGGAGATCACTCTCAGGGACCTGGGGCAGCAGGCGGGCTTCCGCTCGGCTTTCCTAATTGAACAGCTACTTGGAAAGAGGCAGTGACAGTTCACTTCACTGGTCTCCAGTGGGAGAGCAAAATCGTTGAGCGAATGTGGGGAGACCTTCCTCACCATGCAGTGGGGCAGGGCGCCCCTCAGGTCCTCGGGACTTCCCGAGCCCATACAATGGAGCTTAGGAGACCCTATGCATCTATGATCGGGTCATGAGAGTCTCTTCTGTGCCAAATTCAGCTTAAAGAAAGAGTTGTTTGATCCCTGAGTTGGCCTATCCATTTATTTTAAATGGGAAACATAGCATGGGATTTAAGGCCTACTCTCCCAAGAAAGCTTTCCTACCCTGAACCTGTGTGTGCACACACGCTTTTTCTTTCCCATCTCCCAGCATGCCCCAGGATAATGAAAGTCAGAAAGGTCTGACAGAGAGAGCTCCCAGGACATGCTCCTCCATGAGGGCTCTGCAATTCCCAGCGCTAGCTGGAGCAGTGCAGTGAGGTGTGCTGTTGGAAACGCGGTGTGTTCTCGGCTAATGATGGCTGTGGATTCTGAAATGAGGCACAGCAGGTCGGACAGTGGTACTCAATTTTCAAAATCTGTGCCCTAAAATGTGTTTGCTTAAACCTTGTCTCCCCCACCCTTTAGGGGCCTCCATATCCATCAAAACCAGACCTGAGGAAAGAAATTCAAGGTTTCTATTTCTTACTGATGCTTTCACAATTGCCACTATGATTCAGAGGTTGTCTGGAAAGTTCAGTAGCCAAAAGCTCCCTCCTTCTCTCCAGAGTGATAAATTAAATCACTTCTAGGTCATGGGGGGGAGGTGGTGCAGGGGTGGGGGTGGGGATGGGGGTGGAAACTGGCTTTGCCCAGGTATCAACAATAACTTTGAAAAGGACACGCAATTCCTCATAGCCATGACTAACGGCATTATGTCATAAGGAATTCATTCTCAAAATAATACACGTGTAAGGTGTTAATAATGTCATTGTCTGTTTTCTGAAAGCCATGAGTAAGGCAAGAGAAGTTTGTATTTCTTGTGCGTTGGAAGATTTTCAGCTTTTTTAGTTTAGTGTATTACCGATTCTTAGATGGATTCTTTATGTAACCTGCTTACTGGGTGGGGAATGGCCCCCTGGCCCCCTTAGGTGAACATGGATGTGTTATGCAGGTTTGCTAGAGTATTAACCCTTTGCACTCGCTTGCTTTTTTCTCGATTCCTTTATTCTACTTGGGATTTAATTTTTTAAATACCCCAGATTTTACAAAGCGCGGCAGTAGAATAAAAAACTGGAGTTTCTTTTCATACAAACTTATTTATTTGGATTTTTTAATATTTCAAATTATTGATACATTCAATACAATTCGACATACGAGCTGCTACCGATGCTAACTGTGTCGAGTCACCCTCGACATCCGAGTGCAAAAGCTTAATAAGGTGTTTATAAAATCAAAGGCAAAAGATGGCCCCTCAAACAAGTCTATTGATGGTTTGTTCTTCTTTACTATTGTGTCAACCATCCTGTTCTGTTTTGTTTTTCCCAGTTACGTTTTCAGTGGTCACGTGGGCATGGGAAGAGGGGCTAATGAGCTTTAAGCTCCTACCTGAGGAGTTCCTTAGATGCGGCACGTCTAGTAACTCTGAGGGTTGTGTTGTTTTGTTTCTAAGCCAGTGCTGAATAGTTTCTTTATATTATGAGTGTTGTTTTTCTTCAAGAAGAAAATATTCAGCACAGCTCAGGGACCTCAGTGAGGAGAACTCCCTGAGAGCTATGTACCCAGGGGGAGACGCCAATGGCACACTTGTGAATTCAGCAGACTTTACCAAGAAGCTTTGGGGTCTTCAAATCCAATGCATGATCTTTCCATGTAATTCAATCACCTGTTATTTTATTGCTCTGTTTGCTTTGATTAAAACCTCAGCAACCATATAACTTGTATTGAAAATTATACAACTTCCTGTTTTTATTTCCATCACTTTTGATCCCTTCAGGCATTTTCACTGGATGATTCAATTATAGGCTGTTTTAGAAAAATTGCAATTTAATCAATAAGAAAAAGGCCAGATTTCTAAAGAAGATCAAAGGACATAAAATACCATGAACATCTCTATTTTAACAGGTGTGTTTGGTGACATTTTAGGCATGATTCTTGGGTGCACTGTTATGTAATTTTTGGTGGTTAGATAGATGACTCACACCAGTTCCTTGTGCATGAAAAAAAAATATATGATGGATAAAGACTTGATTAAAATGGAAAGAGTTCTGCCTGTTCACTGGTGGCCAGTGGGCTCTACTGAGAATGCTAGATGAAATATATAAAGCACCTGATCTGAACAAGGGTCAAAAAAAAATGGCAGCATGCTTCCATAGAAGACTATTTCCTGTCTGAAAAGAACCAATTTTTTTTCCATAGAGTATTTACTATGGTAGCAGATGTATTTGCTTTTGTATTCCACTTCAGTGCTTCTCAAACTTTAGCATGCATCAGAATTGCATGGAGGGTTTATTAAAACTCAATTGCTGAGCCCCATCCTCAGAAATTCTGATTCCTTTGGGTCTGAGATGTAAACTGGTCAAGCTTCCAGTTTATATTCAGGATGCTGGTCCACCCAGCATGACTTGAGTAGCTCTACTCTGTGTAGGAATTACTTTTAAACAGCCATCCCACTTTTTTATTAGCCTCTCTCATTACCACTGTGACAGAAAAAAAATGCTTCTTCAATAAGTGAACAACACAAGCTTAAAAAAAAAAAAAACTAGGCTGAATTGTTTAGTCTTTTTTCTGTGTTAACTTGCACTTAGTGGTTTACGTTATTTTTAATGCCATCTGAATTTTTAATCTTGGATTCAAGCTGGTTTGCTCCATGAGTTTGTAAATAGTTTTTCACATCAAATTGGTAGCACATCTTTTCTTCCAGCGAGGTCAGTATAATCTGTGACAGGACACGTTGCTTTCCTGCCAATACACAGAAGTGAAGAAATTCATTCCACACCCTAGAAAAGTTTTGTAGGACGCTGCAGTGTTCCTGCTTTGATCTGAAATGAGATGGAGCTGGCATTAGTCATGTATTTTACTTTCGACAGCTACTTCCAGATTTGTCAGATCAAAATATCTTATAAATGACTCAAATGTTGTAACAAATGGTTCAAACCTCATGGCATTTGTGGAAAACAATTTAATAGGGTCCCCGAGCAGCTCCGGGATAAAGAAATGTGAGTTATGAACTCTCGCAGCATCTTGATGTGGGCTTGCATCCCAGTGTGCCCCTGTGGTGCTGAGAAGTGCTTCTCTCCCTGCAGGATGACTTCTGGTTCCTTGTGTGGCTAGGTCAGAAGCACCCAGCCTGGGTTTTCTGTAGCTAGGCAAGGAATTTTTCTCTCATATATGTGAAACTATTATGTTGAGACTGAGATATTCTTATAGAATTGTAAAGATGGAACCAACCTCAAGTAACATCAATTCTAGTGTCCTTGCTTTGCAGAAGAGAAAAACATATACAGCCTAGTGCTTTTCATATGACCCATACTTCAACATCCTGTTTCTAATTTTCAGAAGGTTTTGAAAATGAATTTCAAGGTAGATTTTTATGAAAAGTGAGTTGTGACCGCAGTGTTTGTGGTTTTGATGCTCTCTCTTCAGCACATCGAAGTTTCTGCTTGAATTCAATTAATGGAAAACCCGTCTGCCTAGCACAACTGTCTTTCTATTTGGTGGGTGGTGGAGCTTTGAAAAGGAGGAATTAGACCTAGTCACCTACTGGCAGAAGGGTTGTAGGGCACCTGCCATGTCGTGCCTAGACCAGTCAAATGTACGTGGCATCAGGTTTAACATGAAATCAATAAATGTTTTTATTTTGATATTCATGAGCTAAGATCATGAGACATTAGGATATTTCAAATTCTAATGAGTACCTAGTGAACACTACACACTGATCTGAAGGACCCTGCTCGCCAATAATTTGGGGTTCTATTACAAGGTGGTCAATCTAACAATAATACAAGCTATCATTTGTTAAGTTCTTATGTGCCAGGTACTGTACTAAGTACTTTAGCATGATTTGTTCTCTTTTAATTGTCACAACTCCCCCATGAGTACAATAGGTATTGGTACTAGAATTATATAATGCTACTAGGGCCCCAGTGCACGAAAATTCGTGCACAGGGGATGGGTCCCTCAGCCCTACCTGCACCCTCTCCAATCTGGGAGCCCTCAGGGGCCCTCTCCAATCTGGGAGTTTCTGTCTATCTTTGCAATCATATGAGCAAATTGTCTGAGACCCCAACCCAGTTTGGTTTGGTGCTCACAGAATAATAGAGGTCTTTTTTTTTTTTCTTTGCTCCATTGGTGGAGATTTCCTAGAAGTTGCAGGATATCTTCCCTTTAATTTTTTCTCAACACTCTGAGTTTACTTATGTCTCTCACCTTTGCTTTCCCTCCATCCCCCACCCACAACAGTAACTTGCTCCAGGCTCACTTTGCTCTAGTGTCTAGGAGATCCCGCAATGCGTCTGACACCAGAACTATGATTCCCAGCATTCCTGGTGCTCCCCGTGCTGTAGGCTTCTGCTTCCAGTCCAGGGGCTGCCACCAGAACTACGGTTCCCAGAATTCCTGGTGCTCCCTGCACTCTTGGTTTCCGCTTCTGGTCCAGGGGCTGCACAAACCAAGAGGACTGTGAACTCCATCTGCCCCCAGGCCAGACTGACAGGACCAGACACTCCAGTAGCATCCTCGGGACCCCGACCACTTGGCGCCAGCATGTGTAGGCCCTGAGCGGCCAGGGGCCAGGAACACCTGCCACATTGCTACAGTGATGCAGTGGGCGTCCCGCCCTGCCCCCGGCCACTCGGCGCCTGCACGCATGCGCACTGCCCACAGGCCCGCCATCTTTGTCAGGTTAATTTGCATACTCACCCCTGATTACCTGTGGGCATCACAGAGGTACGGTCAATTTACAAATTTGTCTATTATTAGTATAGATGAGTACTATCATTATCCTCATTCTGCAAATGAAGAACTGTAGCATAGGGAGATCAGGTAACTGGCTCAAGTGTACACAGCTAAGAAGTAGTAAAGCTAGTATTAAAAACTAGGTCTTTCCATCACTGCAATCTGTCCGATTTCCACTAAAATCTACTATCTTCCAAGGGAGTAGAAAAGATTATGTTCCTAAGAATGAGAGTTGAGTATAGATTTAAGCTGAATGGGCAAGTGGTTCTTTCCTCTTGTCTCTTAGCATTTGCTTCCCAATCGTCTGACAAGGAAAAAGCTCACACTGAGGATTTTTATGGTTAGGAAAGGTCACACTTCAATTTTACTAGCAACAATGAATGTGTTTTTAACATGGGGGGGTGCGGGGGGCCAAAGAAGGATTGGGAGGAATCTGGGGTTAGAACCAATTGGAGAAGTTCTGCCTGCCCAGGCTTGATGAAAAGCATGTATCCCAGGCTCAATAGTAATTGCTTAAGAATTCTCCATTCTAATACATTCATATCCACTGATGGCAATTGGAGATATGATTTGGTCACAAGTGAAATGAGTTTGGCGGGCAAACATAATCCCTGTTGGACATTAGTTCACTCACACAGTTGAGGTCCACTCTTGTCCATGTCTGCGTCATCATCTGCTTCCACTCAGGAGGTGCTCAGAACTGAATTAACCAGGGGCGTCTGGTCGGCCTGAAGGTGTGTAGAGGTTTTCTCCTGTGTAAGGAATAATGCCTTGTCCAGGAAGCTGCACATACACAGCACTGTGTGTCCCTCACCCATCTGTGTTTGGGTCCAACCTCCTGCCCCTCTCAAGTACATGAGAGTATGCTCTCCAAGTTGCCACACTCCCAGGCAAGTGAGCTCAGCTGAGTCATAAGTAAGAGTCATGCAGGTTGTGCCTGCTTCACAATTAGATTGATTTGGATATGTGAACTTTACTGAGACCATTTTGATGCCCAAATTGGTTATGTCATTTCCCTCAGTGAATATTCTCCCCTTAAAAAGGCATAAGTAAACTGATTAGGAAACAAAATCCCCTGAGAAGTTAAAAGTAATTTATCTGATCTAATCACATCAAGAAAGTTCCACAAAATTTAACAAATTAAAATTTAAAATATAACATGCAATAAAGAAATTATATCATGGAATAAAGCTCTGTCAAATGACTAAAAGATCTTATTTTACCTTAATCTGAAAACTTGCCACTCTATCATGAGAACCTTTAAGGTTGAACTAATGTACCTGTGATTACTTAATTATATGATTATTATAAACTACTGGATAAATTACCCATTAAAGTCATTTTCTCATCCAATTAAAATCATGACAGTTCTAGTTGACTCAATTCAGTTTCCTAAATCATCTGTAGGAAATACTGGAGAATATATTAGGTACCCAACAGTTAAAGCCTTCTGCACAATATTTTATACTAGAGGCCTGGTGCACAAAATTCGTGCATGGGGGGGGGCTGTCCCTCAGCCCAACCTGCACCCTCTCCAATCTGGGACCACTCGAGGGATATCCAACTGCCCGTTTAAATGGGCAGTCGGATATCCCTCTCACAACCCAGGACTGCTAGCTCCCAACCGCTCGCCTGCCTGCCTTCCTGATTGCCCCTAACTGCTTCTGCCTGCCAGCCTTATTACCCCCTAACTGCCCTCCCCTGCTGGCCTGGTTGCCCCCAACTGCCTTCCCCTGCAGGCCTGGTCTCCCCCAACTGCCCTCCCATGCCAGCCATCTTGTGTCCACATGGGGGCATCCATCTTTGACCACATGAGGGCAGCCATCTTGTGTGTTGGAATGATGGTAAATTTGCATATTACTCTTTTATTAGATAGGATTCTTAGGTGTTTAGTGCTAAAAGGGACCTCCTATTTCTCATATTCAATTTTATCAAAAAGAAAGTAAAAGACAGAGATCCTAACTTGTTCAACATTACACAGCCAATCAGTGACTAAGAACCAAATCTCTTTAATTTTAGTTTATTTCTGGTTCCATCAAGCTGGTTATTCTTATGTGTGTGTTTTTTCAGCTTTACTATGCATGTGTGTGCATGTATGCATGTGCACACACAACATGGCTATGCCATGCCCATTACATACTGCTAGGTTATATCCAGGGCTACACACAATTCCCAGCATTCTGGAAACAACTTCATCCCATTTTCTTCCACTCAGGAAAATATATGGAATGGAAATAAATCAGAGTGGCATTATTATGAGAATTATTTTAAATGGGAAGATTTATATACATACACACATACATGTACAAATGGTTCCCAACTTTAAAGTGGTTTGACTTATGATAGTTTGACTTTAGAATGGTGCAAAAGCAATACACATCATAAATTAAATGAGATATTCAACACTCTATTTTAAAGTAGGTTTGTATTAGATGATTTTGCCCAACTGTAGTTTAATGTAAGTGTTCTAAGCCTGTTTAAGATAGGTGTGTCTAAGCTATACTGTTTGGAAGCTTAGATGTATTAAATGTATTTCTCACTTAAAAATATTTTCAATTTACAATAGGGTTATGGGGACATAACCCCAACTTAAGTTGAGGAGCATCTGTATATGCATATTTTATGTATATAAACTGATTTCACCCTAGCCGGTTTGGCTCAGTGGATAGAGCATCAGTCTGTGGACCAAAGGGTCCTGGGGTCGATTCTGGTCAAGGACATGTACTTTGGTTACAGACTTCTCCCTGGCCCAGGCCTTGGTCAGGGCTCATGCAGGAGTCAACCAATCGATGTGTCTCTCAGATCGATGTTTCTCTCTGTCTTTCCCTCTCTCTTCCACTCTCCCTAAAAATCAATGGAAAAATATCCTCAGGTGAGGATTAACAACAACAAAAAATAATAATCATTTCTAGACTTTGGTACTCAAATTCTTATTAATAGCAATTATTAATGAAACTCATTAAGTCAGTAACCTCCAGCCCCTGACACCAAATTAGGCCTACCACCTATTTGTGTGTGTGTGTGTCGGGGGGGGGAGGGGGGATTTGCAAATAAAGTTTTTGGGAATGCAGCCACACCCATTTACTTGAGTATTTTACTAGCTGCTTTCATGCTATAACAGCAGAGCTGAATAGGTGAACAGATCATATGGCCACAAAGCCTAAAATATTTACTATTTGGTCGTTTACAGAAAAAGATTGCAGACCCCTGCATTAGTCCATTTTTCTAACTTAAGGAACATAAAGTCATATTTTTTGCTTTTTTCTCTTGTTCTTAACCACTCAATTGCCCTGGTTTCCATTGCTTATGAGCCCATCTTTTAAGAAAATTTCCCATAATCTATTGCTCTTCTTGGATCACCTCCAATAACTCTTGCTATCCCCTTTTCTTCCTCTGTTTTTAAACAGCTTTGTACTTTATTTACACATCCCCAAAGATTGGTATAGCACACTAAACATGTCTATACCTAAACGTTTAGTAACTGGCCTGGGAACAAAACTGTGTGCTTAATACAAGGGAAGTTGAATAGGAATAGTAGCTATCCCTTTTGTAACACTTCGTATGAGGCCTGATAAAAATACATACAAACACACTGAATTCCACATAACACCTTCACCAGGTCTGCTAAGTAGAGACTTATTAAGCCCATTGAACAGATGGCACAACTGAAGTCATGTACCCTTACCCAAGGTTACACAGTTCATCCTAGCAGTCAGTTGCAGAGTTGGCATTTGACATGTCTTTCAGTTCCAGAGGTCATGTGTTGAACTTTTCTCTGGTACTATATTTAATTTCATAAAGTGAGATAGGTAGATAGATGATAGATGATAGATAGATAGATAGATAGATAGATAGATAGATAGATAATAGAATTAGAAAATATTTCAGTTAAATGTCCCCGCTTTCCTTTCACAGGAAGCTTTCAAGGAGCCTTGTGGATTTAAAAAGGAGAAAGCTATCCTATACTTGGTCTGCTTTCATTCTAACACCACTTTCTGAATGCAGGATGTCTCCTCCCCATCTTCCCAATGAAACTACACATTGTGGCTAGATTGGAGCTACATGAGTCTTTCCCCCTTGGGAAGAAAATATAACTAAGTATAGAGTGAAGGTCCAGAGCAGATTATCTAGATTCAGATCCCAGCTCTATCACTTAATATCTGCATGCCCATGGGCCAGTTATATAACCACTTGAAGCCTCAATTTCTTTATCTTTAAAGTGGGGCTAATGATAATAAGCACATTACAAAGGTGTTGTGCTTATTAAATAGTTATACATGAAAACCCTTAGAATGCATCTTGGTATATAGTGAGCTCTTGATATTAGTTAAAAATTGTAATGGTGGTTGTAAGGATGATGGTGATGATTAAACTAAGAACTATTAGGAAGAATTGGTATGGAATCTTACTAATTGCCCCCTGGCAGCCTAGCCTTTGGTATTTCTTCAGCATAAAGAATGTACAGGTAAAGTGGACAACTGCTGGGAGAAAATTCTTCTCCATTCTCTCAGCTCACCCTCCACATTCTGTATCCAGATCTTGGTCTCCCGGCATGGAATTATTTAGTTACCATCTACCAAGGCAGAGGAACAGACTGTATTGAATATAAAGGAGGTAGTGAATAAATATTAAACAATTCTGACATTGTTGATGGAGGAAATGCTGTGGCTTCTTGCATTAGGTATTCGGTATTGACTTCCTGTGCTCACTGAAAGCCCCCAGTGGTTTTGGGAGAATAAACACAAACATGGTAATGTTCATGATACCGGCCAACTTCTAAACCAGGTAATTATATTTTGCTTATCTTAATTGGATTTCTGATGGGCTCTTCCTGACGCGTCCTAAAACAGGGGTCAACAACCTCTGGCAAACAGGATCAATTCAATCCCTCTGAGACTCCCTGAGGTCCACTTCCAGGGTACCAGGGGCCGGCGGAAATGATAGTCATAAAATATATTACATTTGCATGTGGCAACTGTGGCTTTCATGTGAATTATGTCGTTAGACCTTTACAACATCCTGGAGTTATGGAAGCTCTGAGTTCTGGGGGAGTTGCCTGCCAATATAGTATAGGGAGCGTGGGCGGAGTTTCCCAATGGTGTCTTGCTGTTTCATGTTTCAGGGCGAGTGCTTATGCTGTTCTCTCTTCCTGGAACACCCTTCTCTCTCCCCTGCTTTCTTACCTGCAAAGCTTCTCCTTCAAGATTCAACTCAGACATTATTTCATTTAGGAGAAGTTCTCTGGCAGCCGCCTGGCCCTGCCCATTAGCTTAGCACCCCTTCTTTGCACTTTTATCATATCTGGGCACCTAGGGCTCAAGGCCCTTAGCATAGTCACCACATTAAACCACCATTATCTGTCTATCTATTTTCCCATGGCGCTCCCACCAGCCTGTTGTACAGTAAAGCTGTTTGTTTCCACTGACCTCTTCATTCCCAGCACAGAGAGGAGCACGTGGCATACAGTAGGTGCTCAGTAAATGTGTAATGTAGGGAACATAACCTGATTCTAAATTCCGGGCTCTCCTCAGCACACTGACCTCTGAGCCAACATAAGCGCCCTCCTGCCAGCCCAAGGTGGCTGTCAGACATCACCATGTGCCAGAGACCATAAAGTGAAAGCAGATGAAGCAATTCCTGACTGCTGGCAAAAGATGATATCACTCATTTGGGGAGTAATAAATGAAATAGCCGAAGAAAGCTTTCATGATATGACATATCGAGTCCCAATTAAGTTTACCGTTTATTCAGTATAGACATGCTAAGGGGATGTGGGCAGCTCAGTCAGCCAGGGAGGCTCGTGGGGATGGGAGGTTTTCCACTGTGTGCTCAAAAAATGATGCCGAAGCCCTGGAGGCACACAGCCAGGGGAAAGGTAAACCCTGGGTGAAGGGGTTTCAGTTCATCTGGGATGGCAAAGATAAGATTATTCAATTGCAGGGTGAATAATTGAGTTTGATATTAGAATCGAGGTGCTTGTGTAAGTGTGCATGAAGATAACCCTGGAGCCTGACCCTCCCGAGCCCTCGTCATTCCATTCCCTGAGAGCTAGCAAGGGTCCCAGGTCCAGGAGTGGCCAGGATGGAGACTGTGGGCCCCGGGCAGGGCCTCCGCACTCTGTAGTGCTCTTCTCCCTGCCCACTCATACCACACAAGGTGCGCACAGATGTCAGAGTTTTTGTGTGTCGCCATGCCGTTGCTAAACATGAAATTTCTCCAAGTTGCAGTAAATTCTTCTTCCTCCACTCTCTCCATCTCTCTAACTAATGCCTGCATATTCCTCAGGGCTCGAGTCAAGTCTCTGAGGAATTCCTCAGGGCTCGACTCAAGCCAACAGAGATTCTGGGCTTTGATTTCACTCTTCTTTGGTGCTAGTTTCCCTTTTGATCCTCCTCATCAGACTTCTCAACCTCAGTATCTCAGAACCTTCTCTGAGCTTTGTTTGCTCTTTTATTCTCCTCTGCTGTTCCCCAGCTTCCCTCTGCTCCCCTCATCACTCTCCTGGGCCTCTGTCTTGCCCATGTCTCGTTACACTCAGCAACTGCTGCTTTCCTTCCGGAGGTCCGGTAAGTGCTGCCAACTACCCCAGACTTCACCTGGGGGTGGGATAGTGGAGTAGGACTGGCATGGGATTTGAAGTCACAGCTATGTACATTCCAGTTCAGGCTTTGCCACCTGCTGGTAATGTAACACTGGACCACTAAGTTCTCCAAACCTCAGTGTGTTCAGATGTAAAATGAAAATCCTATCTAATAAAGAGGTAATATGCAAATTGACTGTCACTCCAACACACAAGATGGCCACCCCCATGTGGACACATGATGGCTGCCACAAAGATGGCCGGCAAGGGAGGACAGTTGTGGGCGATCAAGCCAGCAGGGGAGGGCAGTTGAAGGGACCAGGCCTGCAGGGAAGGGCAGTTGGGGAAGACCAGGCCTGCAGGGAAGGGCAGTTGGGGAAGACCAGGCCTGCAGGGGAGGGCAGTTGGGCAAGACCAGGCCTGCAGGGGAGGGCAGTTGGGGATGACCAGGCCTGCAGGGGAGGGCAGTTAGGGGTGACCAGGCTGGCAAGGGAGGGCAGTTAGGGGTGACCGGTCCAGCAGGGGAGGGCAGTTAGGGGGGACCAGGACTGCAGGGGAGGGCAGTTAGGGGTGACCAGGCTGGCAAGGGAGGGCAGTTAGGGGTGACCGGTCCAGCAGGGGAGGGCAGTTAGGGGGGACCAGGCCAGCAGGGGAGGGTAGTTAGGGGCAATTGGGCCAGCAGGGGAGCAGTTAAACATCGATCAGGTTGGCAGGGGAGTGGTTAGGGGGTGATCAGGCTGGCAGGCAGGAGCGGTTAGGGGCAATCAGGCAGGCAGGCAGGCGAGCGTTTGGGAGCCAACAGTCCTGATTGTGAGAGGGATGTCCGAGGTGGGATCAGGCCTAAATGGGCAGTCGGACATCCCTCGAGGGGTCCCAGATTGGAGAGGGTACAAGCTGAGCTTAGGGACACCCCCCCCCACGTGCACAAATTTTGTATAAATAGTATAAATACATATCTTGTAAGGTTGTTGGTCGATTAAGAGAAATATAATGTACTTGAAATGTAACATGGAAAGTGGTAACTTTGATTGGGATGGTCCCTTACCTCATCTTCCTCACAGACATAATACAGCAGTCCTGGAATAACATCATTTCATTCAATGTCATTTCTTTGTAATGTTTATGAGATACCATAGGAACTTAACTCTTGTTTATATCAGTTAGCCCGTGGTAACATAGGTTTCATTATACGTCATTTCGCCACAGTTCTGAGAACCTATTGACAATGTTAAGTGGGGACTTAGTGTAGTGGATGCGCTTGTATTCCTAAAGCCATTCATTTTAGTAGACTATACATTGTAAAGTAACTTGCACCTGCATTTGTATTGAATCCAAATAATTCCAGTGCTTCTTGCAGTAATTCAAAGTGGCTGCATTGAGCTTGACAGTTGCTTTCTTGGAATGTCCATTTCTAAGTCAGGAACCTGTCCCGCCTCCAGCTCGGGGTTTCACTCTCCTTTGGTGCTCCTTCAGGATCGTGTTCAGGAGAGTTAGAAGCAAGAAAGGTGGTAGAGCCCCAGTCAGATCTGAGGTCTCACCCACTCCTGTTGTCTCTCCTCGCACGTCTTTCCCCGACTTCTGGTTGAATTAGTGGTTGGATTGATCTCCTGCACTTAGAGGGTGCTGGTGTTGTTGGAATTCCATCTTTAGCTTGCAGAACTGGGAGAGATTGGACCAGGGTTGAAACTCTGAGCTACCGCTATAGTAAAAAGGTCGCCTACCTTTGCCCTCAAGAATGGCTGTTTTTCCTGGTTGTATAGTGTCTGTGCCTCAGAGCAGGCAACATTTTAGTGGTGGATAAGGTGACCCATATGTATTGTTTATGCCAAGAAAGCACTTTGAGATGAAATGTGGTCCATTAATCTCAGATGTTGTGCATGCCTCTTTGCTGTCTGAGTTTGGTTGTTTTGTTTAATCTGCTGAGGGAGGTTTGTTTTGATTTTTTAAATCTGTGATGAAATAAGAATTCCACATTTATTGTGATTTATCTGTGGGAAGAAGAAAAGTGAGCCGGGAAATGTTTACCCTTAGGAGGTTTGTGTAAAGTTCTGGCAGATGATGTCGTTGAGAGGGAAATGGGCAGGAAAGATGAGGAAGCGCTAAGTGCCTTTCAAGTTTGTGAATCGAATCGAGTTTCAATTATGACAACAGTTAAACACAGTGATTTTTCTGTATTTTCAGGAATAAAAGCACACAATTATTTCTTCTGCAGTGCCCAATAATCTCGAACAATTTATCCGTTTTCACTTAATGCCTCCAAAATGGCCAAGGAGAGTTATGCACAGCCTGCAACATGTAATAAAATGGTCAGCATCAGCACAGCTATTGAGTGGGAGGCCAGGCGAGGTTCGCTGCTCGGAGAGGCGCTGGGTACTGTAACACATGAATCAATAAGCCAACGCCGAATCCTGCTAGATAGTCATTTACCCTTGACAAAACAAGCAATGATAATTGGATGATAATGTGGTAATTTACCTTTATACATTTTACCCTTGTTGGGTTTTTAGAGGTTATTGTTGTAGCTGATAAATTTTAGTGTAGAATTCCAGCTTTTTCCGGAGCAAGACCAATATTGTCTAATTCTGCATTTTGCTGCTGCTTCCTTCGAATAACAGGATCTTACAAATTAGCCTTTGCATTATATTTCTTTCTAGGAAGTCCGATGTCAGTTTTTGTCAAGGGAGATCTGTGAGGCACTTAACCTACCTTAGACCTAAGAGGTCCGAGAGTTCTTCAGAAGACAAAGAATTTCTAGATACTTTCCTTGAGGATGTGTCAAGGGCAATACAGACAAAAGACTGATGTCTCCTTTAACAGCTTGATAAGTATCTCAGGATATTCTGCAGGAATCAGTTCTGCGCCCACAAAGTGCCGTATTCCCATTCAGCATGATATGGCTGAATGTGTGTGCTCCCTGTGACAATGGGGGAGACTTATCTCTGCCCTGAGGGCTGAGCGCTGCAACACTGCTCAAGCGATAGGCTTGACAGAAGTGACGATTTGGAGAGATGATCTGCTTTAAAACACACGCACACATTAGAGATGGGTACGAATTAAAAATGTGGCACTCTGTTTATCTGGATTGCATAACTTCCAAAGGCATTTCTATGCGCGGCGTCAAAATCCCTTGTAAAAGTAAAGTAAATCATTCTTGTATTGACCATTTTTTTCATGTTGTTCTATTGAGACATCTTCCCAACAGAGTTTCTTATTGAATTGTATTTCTATAAGGGTATTGTAGGTTAGCAGCACATTTTTATGGTACACAAAAGATGTGCCTGCTGAATTTCCAATGCCTTGCATATTGTTCCCCACAGAAGAAACATCTCAGAAATGCTAAATAAATCAAAACAGAAACATTTGGCTCTTGACTTGCTGCTGCTGCTTTTTTTTTCCCTCTCGGTTTACATTGGCTGGAATATCTATTACGATCCATCTTAACTATTTGATTAATTTGTAATAAATTCGGCCCTTTGGAAATCTCTTGCTGGAATTCTAGCCGGGTTACTCTTGTAGAGGGTTTATTTAATATGTGTCTCTGTGTACCTATATGGATGAAAATTTAATATGGTTTAGAAGCCTTTAAAAACACACACTCACATAGTGTTTGCTCTGAATTAAGTGTTCATATTTGACAGAGCCTTGTGGTAAAAATCCATAAATGTATGGGCAGACAAAAGTATTTAGAGGGGGATTTCTTCTGAAATTGATGTGACACATGATTTCATTTCAGGGGACAAAATATCATCATATTTCCAATGACCAGTAAAGGTAATGATAAATATTGGATTGGAATCCTATTTTTTATCTTTTTAAAAAATATTTTCTTCTTCTGATGGCCTGTGTTATTTGAAGTGCCATCGCCACATCTCAGGGTTCACCTTGAATTTGATGCAGCCCTGTGGCGGAGTCCCTGTGGGGGAGAAATGTTCCCCTCCAGATAACTGTAGCAGCATAGCAGGAGTGGTTTGATGCAACCTTCTCTGTATTACAACAACATAATAAAAATGCCTCTCCTCCTAACCATCACTGTGCACTGAGGAGGGCATAACAGATTCGTCTCCTGCTCTTGGAAATGAGATCAAGGTAGGAAATAGACCCCCGTGTTCAAGACAAAGACTTTTAGTCCCAGAAAAGTGCATTATAAAGATAAGCTAAGTGTCTTTGATAGCAAAACTAAGGAAAAGAACATTAGCCATTTTTGCTGTATGTATCCCACCTACTCCTTTGCTTATATTCATCACCACTGTATATACTAACCCTTTGCACTTGCTTGCTTTTTTCTCGATTCCTTTATTCTAATGCTAACCATGTAGAGTCACACTCGACATCCGAGTGCCAAAGGTTAAGAAAGCAAAGGAAAATTATTTTCCCACAGGTGTGTTTTGTGCTCGCTGAAACAAACAATGAATGGAAAGGGCATGCTGTGTGGGAAAAGGAAAGACAGGTTAATCGGCACGTTGCACTCCTCTCTGATTCCTAATCTGAATGTTTTATATTCATATGTAATGTGGAAATATGTAATACCTGTGCTTACTAATTATGTCTGATATATCTTTCTTAACTTTACTACTTCCTTAGAATGTCCATATAGGCATGAGCCATGCGACCATTAATTCTACCCATTTTCTGAGCCACACCACATTCTTCTCAGCACTATAAGATAGTTACACAAAGGGAGTTATTTATGATCCAGTAGGAAAGAAAAAACAAATACAATAATAAGTAAATTAATGTAGACTAAAGTACATTTGGTATAGATTCTGTGTTTTGGTAATTTAGAAGAGGAAGAAGATTCTGTTCAACCTCAGAAATGCTTTATGCCTGGATGTGGGTAGACTGGCATAATTATGATAGCCATGGTGGGGAAAATTTCAAAAGAAAACAGCATGACTCAAGGGATGGGGACTAAAAATCTGGGGGAAAGTTATAGGAAATAGAGAGTAATTTAATATGGATCTGGTGTCATATAGGGAGGCAAAGAGGAAATCTTGGATATTATAAAAAGACCTCAGCAAAGGAGAGACCAATGCATTAACTCTCGCTACAGAGAAAGCAGATCAACGCCTGCCAGTGATCCATGATGGGCTTGCCTCAGAGGCCAGGGCCTCGGGAGACCTGTGCTTTGAGGCAAGAGAAAGAAATGTCATGGAGGACCTTGAATGCCAGGCTGATGGATGCTGGGTCCCCACAAAATAGATCCCAGTACTAGACATGTAATAGCCAAAAAATAACTCTGTCTTTAATCAAATACCTACTCTGATTCAGATGGAATACTGGAACTTCATTCAGGTGATCGTCTCAAGGTTTCCTCCTGCTTATCCATTAGATCTCAGCTTACACGTCACTGACTTCCTCAAAAGGCCTGACCTGGCCACACCACTGAAGGTGCCACCTCTCCAAGGCCTCCTCACTCTCTTCAGTCACACCCTGTTCCTTTCTTTCATAACACTTAACATAATTTTAATTGCATATGTATTTGTTCGTAAATGTGCATTTCTGTCTCCTCCTGCTAAACTATTAGCTCCATAAGGGCAGGAACGAGATCTGTTTTGTTCATCATCCTATTCCAGAGCCTAAAGTCTCTCTATATATTAGGCACTCAAAATTTGTTAAATGTTAATATTCATGACAACCTAATAAAGTATATACCATCATCTTCACTTCACAATAAGAGAAATTGGCATGCAAAGAATTACTTGCCTCAGTTAATCAGTAATCAGCAGACCTTGATTCAAACTCAGTCTCTAAGATTCAAACGCTCCTGGTTCTATCCTTGGTGTGCCATGATTCTTCCATTAAAAGGAAGATAAAATCCATATCAGTTTGGTAGGGCTGCCTTTAAAAAGTACCAGAAACAGATTTAAATGACAGAAATTTGTTGTTTCACAATTCTCTGTGAGAAGTCTGAGATCAAGGTTTTGGCAGGGTTTGGTTCTTCTGAGGGATGTGAGCAAAGTCTGCCCCATGCCTCTCTTAGCTCCTGGTTTGCAGCAATCTTTGGCATTCCTTTGCTTGTAGATGCATCACTCCAGTCTCTGCCTTCATCTTTACATGGCATTCTTACTGTGTGTGTTGTGTTCAATTCCCCCCCTTTTTTAAAGTTATATTGAATTAGGGCCCAACCTAATAACTTCATCTTAATTTATCATCTCCAACAACTGTATTTCCAAATGAAGACACATTCTGAAGGACTTCAACATATGATTTTTAAGGAGATATGTTTCAACCCTTACACTTTATTTATTGAATGATTGACCACTCTCAAAAAGATATAGTAATTGTTTTTGTACTAAATATACTGTTTATGATGTAGAAAAAAGTTCTGGGGGGGAAAGAATCAATATGCTAGTTTTGTTCTAACACCAAAGTTTAAGAGTCATCTTTTTAATAAGGTCATGAGAATCTCAAAGATTATGTGATTGAGAGATTAGACCATGGATGTTTTACAGTTTTGCATCCTAGCATGGAAATAGGCAAGCAAATTTGATATTTGGCATCATTGTGCCATGTAACTACTGCTAGGCCATATTTGGATGGACCTTACTTCATCCTGGTATCTTGGGAATTTTACCCTAAGTAAAGAGACATAAACATGTTAATAAACATTAAGAAGTCTCAGCAAGAATACAGCCACAATCAGAAGGTAGAAGTTTAGTTTGTTTCCCTTTACTTCCTACCATGCACAGTGTCAGAGCACAGTGCTAGGCTCTAGAGAGAAGGTACCATTCCCGATCAGTCTCTTTCTGTGAAACTTGTTCTATACAGTATGTCTTTGAGTCATTCAAAGAAATATTTACCCTGTCACATTCTTGACCTTCCGAAATGTAGGGACAGACAGCTGTCCATCTTTATCCAGAGGGCACATAAAGCCCATTAGTGGAGAGAGGTTGTTTCTAAAAACCTGTCACCAAATTATTGACCACTAACCCATAAATATGGGTAAGTTTTGAATGTGATATTGGAAATGGGGGTAAGATTCAGAGGCCTAGAATGATCTGGAATTTTTGTTTTGTCTTTTTTTTAAGCCCAAAATAACTAATAGTGAGAAGGTGAAATGAGAGATTATAAAAGAGGAAACTGGGAAATAAACCACGACAAAATGAAATGAGAAGAGACTATGATGAAATGGAGAGCCAGGAAGTTGGAAAAAATAAAGGGAGAAATACAAGGTGAAAAGAAAAAAATACCAAAAGATTATAAAGGATTAAAATAATCATTGATGAAAGGCAAACACGGTTTAATATCATTTTCTATGCTATTCCCCTAATAATATACCAGCCTTAGAACTCAATTGGGGTACCTAGAATGCATTTCCACACTCAGGACCTTTCATAACTACCATATAGCAATGATTTTCTTTCACTTATACTTCAGTTACATTTGAGGATACAGATGAGCTTGGGTGGAAATTATCAGTAGATAAACTCATATTATATAAATATTCCTTATATAGTTCTTTAAAAGTCTATGAAATTTTCCTGTTTCCCTTTTTCCATAAAATTCCTTTTATAACAGACTCTGAAACCCTTTTAAAAACAAACAACTTGTTGGGTGGATATTTGAATGTGATTAATATAGAGCATAGTTATAACTACAGTATAGTTACTAGTAGTAGCCCTTGTAAAAGATGTTTTAGTATGTATACTGAGCTATTCCAGGCTGATCCCATAACATAATGAAGGAAACCATTGGTGAATGAAACAGCTTGTTAGTCATGGGGGATCAATGTAAAGGACTCTCCTGGGCTTCAATCTATGGAGAGGTGGCAATGAGATCAGGAGAAAAAAACCAAACTGGTGGTTACTGAATATATATATTAAGGCATCCTACATATGCAATATAGACAATAGCTTCATTTCATAGGCTCAGGAATTTAGTGCCTCTCACCGAAGGGATCCAGGTCAGAATTTAGTCTTGGCAGAGCCAGGCAAATTGTTCAGGATGAAGAGCAGTAGCCGAGTTGGTTACATCATTAAGGGCAGACAGTGGAAGCCTCACTGGGTTCCCCAGCCCTTCCGTCCCCATTGTGTTGACAGAGTTCCTAATTTGACACAAACTAACGTTCATTCAGATTTGGTACAGAACGAAGGTCCTTCCAGATCTTCAGTTCATCCAGTGAATGTTGAGTGCTTACTATGTACAGTAAAGACTGCAAAAGGAGAAAGTGATGCCGGGGTTGTCTAAGGAAACAGATGCAGTCCTGTTCCTTAAACACCGATGCTAAGGTTAGCCATGGTTTTTGCACGTATTAGCGATGAGGAGGCTCCTTGACCGCCTCTGTGGGCTTCCAGCTGTTAACCTTACTTCTTCCCCATTTGTGACTTTCATCTTCTTTATCCACTCCCTCCCCATCCCAGTAACTGAGGCTAATACTGAGGGCATGAGTCATGTTCGGGGGTTGTATTCCAGGCACTCCTCAAAGGCAAGGTGTGAAAATGACTCCCTTTCAAGCCTGGTTGTGTAACCTGCAACTGCCTACCTTGTGATATCAGTCAGAGCAAGAGCCCACATTCAGGCTTATTGTCATAGGAAAACATTGCTGCCCGGTGCAGCTGTATGATTTGCATGTTGACGCCCCAGCTCTAACATGTAAAAAATAAGGAAGGATGTTATCTATTTTTCTCAGTAATGTGGTCCTTTAACTCAGGGTTGTCATACAACTTCCTCTGGAAAAAGGGCCATTTGTTTCTGCATATGAGTTTAAGTGCACACATGTAAACAGACACCATGAGTTACTGAAAACCGCAAAGATTTGAGTAAGTGTGTTGGTATAATAGATGCATGGTCACATCTTATGTAAAAATCAGGATTTATGTACAAAATAGAGAGAATGGACCCACAGAACTCTGCCTTCCCATTCATCTATTCACTGATTTCTGAGGGATGGTAGAGAAGACCAAGAACTTATATTTGGAAGGGGGGATTTCTCTTTCCTAGCCAGGCAGGTGTTTGGTGCTTCCCTCTGAACAGTGCTGGTGTTAAAGGACTTTCAGATGTTGGGACCTGATCTGCCAGCCCACAGGTGGCACAAAAGTGGGGGCTCTGGCTCTTTCAACAGAAACCACAGGAATCTGGAATCCTCATCGCTTCTAACTATAGGAAAGCTAACACCCTGGCTCTAAATTCTGCCACAACTTTTTAGTAATAACCAATGTCTTATTTTCTTTAAGTCCCTTAATTGTTTTCAATAGGATTTTTTGAGGGAAAAACATCAAGAGAAAAATTGCCTGTTATGGGTGAGGAATTTATTCTTCACACTATCCCTGCAAGTTAAGGGGTTACCTTGATTATCTTTTGTTTATTGGGAAAAAATTTTTGATTCATAAAGAATTGAGTGGAGTCTCAAGAGTTTAACATGTCCACCCAGCTGGGATTTGAGCCATGTCTGCCTGACTTCAGAGCCCAACATTTGCTACCAAGACTCACATTCATGCGGTACTCACTCAGCTCCCGGGCTGCCATGAGTGAGAAGCCTGTGGATGCTCTGGGGGTGAAAGGGAGACTAGGATGCCACCTCTGTCTGAAGGGCACTCACAGTCTAGTGGGAAATATAGAAACTTTAATAAATAATTATGCCAAGGTTGATAAAGGCAACAATAGACGATGACCAGGTAGGAACATAACAGAGAGGAGGGAGCAGGAGACCTAATGTGCCTATAAATTTGAAGGGTGCCACGAAAACAAAGCTCCATTTTTTAGGTAATCCCTCTGAGAAGTCCTTCATGCTTTGTCAGCAAATATGCACTTGACCCAATTCTCTTTCCAGTAGCCACTAGACCAGGCTGCAAAAAAGTTGAAGTGCCTCAGTGGACCCACAAGGGAATAGAAGGTTGTAATGCCCATGTGTCCCTAGCAGTTTAATGAACAACTACCACAGGTCCTATGTGGTGACTGATGTCATTGAAAAACTGTCCAGGATTCTAAACTTTGGATATAGCCACAGCAACAACAACTATTCATTATTGAAGGCCATGTACCTTACTGAGTAGTGGTCACATGTCATATCACTGAATTCTCACAATGGCCTGGTAAGGATAATTAAGAGTCTGAAGATTCAGGTAGTTAAATATATTCTTTTTAGTTTTTCCAAGGTCACATAGCTAATAGGAGGCTCCTACATTCAAACCCAGAGCTGTTTGACTTTATATTTCTACTAGAGGCCCGGTGCATGAAAATTCATGCACTGAAGGGGGGGTCCCTCAGTCCCTCAGCCCGGCCTGCCCCCTCTCACAGTCTGGGAGCCCTCAGGGGTGGGAGGTGACCCGGCAATCAGGAAGGTGACGCCCCCATCACACCTCTGCTGCTGCCACTGCTGGCAGTGCAAGCCTCAGCCGGCCCTGGTTACCTGAGCCTTGGGCAGCCCTGGGTGGCTGGGGGACTGAAGGGACTGGGGGACTCTGGAGGCAGGCACGCGGAGCAGCCAGACCGGCCTGGGGGAGGGCCTGGTCGTGCCTCACACCTGCCGCCCTGGTGGGGCTGAGGAGACTGGGCACTGCCATCTTGTGGCTGTGGGCACCGCCATCTTTGAGGGTATGGCGGTCAATTAGCATATTCCCTCCTTATTGGCTGTGGGTGCCATCATCTTTGTGAGGGTGTGACAGTCAATTAGCATATTCCCTCTTTATTAGATAGGATCTCTATCCGCTATTTTCCCACATCTCTACCCAGAACAGCATGACTACATGAGGTAAAATATGCGCACTTTAATGCTTGGGTTAAATGTTCTTTTTTTTTAATTTAAATTTTTTATTATTTAAAGTATTACATAAGTCTCCTTTCCCCCATTGACCTCTCCCCAGCCACTCCCACTCCCAGCACATGCCCTCATCCCCCAACTGTCTGTGTGTATGTTGGTTATGTTCATATGCATGCATAAAGTCCTTTGGTTGATCTCTTACTTTCCTCACCCCACCCCCTTCCCTGCCTTCCCTCTGAGGTTGGACAGTCTGTTTGATGCTTGTATGACTCTGGCTCTATTTTTGTTCATCAGTGATGGAGGACTTAGGAGGGTCTTCAGTGGCCAGGGTGCATCCCCTTTTGTTCCAGCCACTATGGTGTCATGATACTCATTTGCTGGCCATATTTTTCTTGTAATAGCTTAGTTTTACTCAAGGTGTTTTGAGTGACCTAACATTTTCCCAACTTCCTCTATTTCCCTGTGGAAGGAAGAAGGCCAGAGATGTCTTCAGGGTGCTAAAACTAGCCTGCATTGATTGAGAACATGCCTCATCCCTCAGGAATATTTTAGACAAAATAAGCTCAGAATAGTGGGTTTTTCATAAGCAAAATCTAGGTTAAGAAGCTTTGCAGGCTAGTCTGTATAGACTGATATTAACTTTTCCATTAAGTAGGGCAGACTGAACTACTATTTCAGAATTTGGTGATGGGTGAAGAAGCAATGCAAAGATAACACCATCCTACATCTGCAGTGGTGACATTATTAATTACTTTTCCTTTGTGATGTTAAAGTATGGGCATCCCAAATAGGAGATAAAATTTTTTTCTCTATCCAGTGTGTTGGTTTGTTCCACACCCGCTCCCCCTCCCCCCCCAAGTATATTGGCTGTGGATGAAATCCTAAGGAAGCTGTAATCAAAACTGAATTCTAAGGTAAGTCCAGTGACCATAATGAACACCCTAGAAGGTTGGTCTAGAACGGAAAACAGGAACCATGTCAACTCTATGAAGTTTCACTTCTGAACAAGGGACAGAGAACACAACCATTGAATTGGGGTATAAAAAACTATTCCATTGTCTCAGGAATCACCAAGCGGCAGCATGTTCTATTAACATATTGTGCTAATATGAAAGTTGCAGCTGAAAGTTCAAAAACTGTGTGTTGAAGCACAGATTACAGGGATGCGCCAGGCATCTGTCCCATTCGGGGAACAGGCCTCAGAACAGATGTCTCAAATTTCTTCAAATCCAGAACATGCTGGCCAATATTTTTTAGTGGTAAACATACTTTTTTTTTCTTCTCTTTTTGTCACCATTCACCAAAGTATTATATTTAATGCATAAAATATGTAAATTCTTAAAGCATCATTTTGCTCTTTAGTGAGTTTAGATATTACAAAACGGTTTAATTATAAAAACAGACAGACCTAGTCCTGGGACCTGTGCAGCTAGAAATAAATGTGCAATCAAAACTGCAATTACCTGCAGAATTTAGTGTAAACAGATCAGCAATCACATAACAAACACAGGCTAGTTTGCATTCTGATATGAATACAGTTAGATCCAAAGCAATTTTCCTTTATTTATCTTAGCTGCTCAGCATAAATAAAGCAAGGGCATTGAAGCAATTAGCATAATTAGAGTATCGTGGTCAGGCCCTGTGTGATTTCAAGAGACGTTTCACTTTAGAATTCTTTTTCCCGTACAAGAGTTTCCCTAAGCCACTAAAATATCGCTTTGGGCATTTTTGTATTTCAAATTTGCAAGTTGTCAGTTTGAAAAACCCTTGACACATGGATGTGAAAGCATCTCACAGACAGCCACAGAAGGTATACCCTCAGCTTTTCATTACTAAGAAGCTGGGGAATTTCCTTTTTCAGCTCTTTCTCCTACTTGACGTTTAACCCTAGAAATGTCAGTCTTAATTATTTCCATTGCCTTCAAATTGGGTCCAAGGGTTAAAGACAACTTGTTCCAAAGAAAGAAAAGGGAGTATGGGAAAAGGAGAGGTACTAACTGAGCTGTTGCTAAAAGAGCAAAGATTCTGGCAACCAGCTAGCTATTGGGGATCTGACGTTCAGTAGCTCCAGTTAATAAGGTGGCACTGAGTGGGGTGAGGGGTTGCATGTGGTTTCCTTGCAGGATGCTCCGTATGCATGGGGAACATTTTCCAGCTAGAAAAACGGTGTCTATGACTAGTAGATGATGATAAAATTGGTTCAGTGAAAATACAAGCAGAAAAAGAGGGTTCTTTGGGGTTTTTGTTTTATTTTTATTATCCATTCATGCCTGGGAAGCTGTTTGAGAGAGGCTGCCTTTGAGTTGGAAAGAAGAAGGGGCTGGCCCGGGGCCATTCTGTGTGCAGCAGAATTCATTCAGACCAGTTGAAGGAAGTTTGCATCTTAAAATAGGTGTATGTTTATTATTTTTTAATTTAAAAATTAACATACAATAAAACTGAATCTTTTTGTGTGCATTTCTATGAATTCTAACACGTTTAAATTCATGTAATCACCACCGCAATCTGGATACAGAAAAGTGTCATCCCCCCAAAAACCTCCATCCTGCCATTCCTTTGTACCACCCTCCTCTTACTCCAAACCCTGGCAACCACTGATTTTTTCGCCTTCACTATTTTTTTTTTTTTTTGTCTTTATGAGAATCAGATAGTCCATAACCTTTGGAGATTGGATTCTTTCACTCAGCATAGAGCATCTGATATTCATATCAGTATTTTTATTCTTTTTTATTGCTGAGGAATATTTCATTATACGGATGTACAACAGTTTATTTATACATCCACTCACTAAAGAACATTTGGGTTGATTCCTCTTTTTTTGGCCATGATGAGTAGAGTTGCTATAAACATTCATGCACGGGTTTTTGTGTGAACATGGATTTTCATTTCCTAGGCTAAATACCCAGGAGTAGGATTTCAGGGTAATATGGTACGCGTGTATTTTTAACTTTTTAAGAATATGCCAAACTGTTTCTCAGAGTGGTTGTACCATTTTGCATTTCCATCAACAGCGTTGTTCTGCTTCTTTGTCAGCACTTGGTATTGTATTTTTTAGGTACTTCTAATAGGTGTGTAGTGGTGGCTCATCCTGGTTTTAATTTGCATTTTGCTAATGGCTAGTGATATTTTGCTGTATTTATTTGCCACATGTTTGTCCTGTTGAGTGACATATTAGCTGCTCAGGTCTCTTGCCTGTGTTAATTGGGCTTCTTGTTGTGTTCTCAGCCTCAATTTATCTTTGCAAATGTTAGAAAATCTCAAGTATGTATCCAGTTCTCAATGATCTATGTTAATGCAGGCCCATTCAGAGACTCAGCTATGGCCAATACAAATCATGAGTAAAATTCTGCTCAGTCAGACCATAATTCCAGGCTCAAAGGACTAATAGAACAGAAAATCACTGTAGAATGAGTCAACTCCGTTATTGAATTTCCGATCTTTTGATCTTTTTAAAAGTTCAGTTCCTTGTTTAAAGAAAACCTCTGGCCCAGTCTCAATTCCTTCTTTCTTTGGTCCCCCTCTAGCCTCTGTCCCAGCTGTAGCCAACCTTTACTGTTAATTACAGGTTGAACATTCTTTGTCTTCTGGGAAAATGTACAGCTCTGTCGGGTTCTCTCAGAGCTGCTGTGGTAGTTGAGGGAGCAACGGTGAATAAGAAACAGGCTTATTCTTGGGATCAGGCAGACTGTACAGGGTGATTTATGTATGTCACTCCCCGTAATCCTGTGAGAATAGCCATTAGCTCTATTCTATAAATTTAAAAAAAAATCAGAGAAAATAAAGAACTTGCCCAAGCTCATAGTGTTCAAGAGGATGAACCCAGGATTTGATCCCAGACTTCTCTGACTCAGGAGATTATTTCTTTCTGGGCAACTGCTTAGTAAACAGAAATCTAAGGTACAGAAAGTAATTGCACCTAAATTTCTAATCCCTCTGACTGACAACCCTGGGAATAATACATTTAAAAATGGGCATAGTCTCTCTCTTGCCTTTTGAAAAATTATTTTGCTATATTGTAGCAAACCCTTTCTTCCTAAAAAGAGTAGTAAACTAAGAACTACTCATTCAGTTTCAGGACAAGAAAAATGGTCTTTCCCTAAGTTGGATCCCAAATTTTGTTGTCCGATAGTCCTAGAAAACCACGCTTACACTTTAAAGTAAACTTTACAAATGATACTGAGTTATTTTACAAATCTGATTGTACAAAGGGTACGGTTTCACGCAGAACCTCAGAAATACATTAAATAGAATTCCTTACTTCTTTAACAGTGAAAGAATTAAGCTTAATAAAAGTAACTGACTGTAAACTTTAGAAAAACGAAAGAACATTTTTATCTTCTCATGATGGAGAAGGGCTTCCTAAGTAAAGGAATCCAGCAGTCACAAAAGACTAAGAGGTAATTCCTGAACAAGTTTAAATTATGTGCAATGAAAGATACCATAAATAAAGTTAAAAGACAAATTACAGGCTGATAAAGATATTTATAAGTGATAAAACAAAGGATAAATATCCAAACTATATAAAGATCCAACAATTCATGAAGACCAGCATCCCATTAGAACATTGTCAAAAGATATGAATCAGGATGTCATCAAATAAATATAAATGAGCAAATGATACATGAAATCCTGAAAAATTTTACCTCTCAGATTGGCCAAGATTAAAAAGACTGATAATATCAAATATTGGTGAGAATGTGGGGCAAGTGACACTCTCATTTACTATTGATGAGACTGCATAGTTCTAACAACTTCTTGTGAACAATTTGGCAAAAAAGTATGGGGGGCAATTTGGTAGCATCTATTAGAATTGATCAAGTAATTCAATTTTTAAGAATATTATATTACAGAAAGCTTAAAGGGAATCCATTGCAATATTGCTTATAATTGCCTCAAATTTTAAAACTACCTTCAAAGAGTGGAATGGTTAAATGTATTATGGCATACCATACTATTCAGAAGAAAAGTGATAATCCTATGTGTGCATACATGTCAAAAGCAAGTTACAGAATTTTACTAATATATATGTGTGTGTATATGTGTGCATGTATATGTATATATAAATTTGAAATCCTGCCATCTCAGTAAGATTAAAGTTCAATAAGAGTGTGAAAATTTTGGTTTCCATCCTTCTCATAATGGAAAAAATTAAATTAAATTCTAAAAAAAAGGTCTGCTTTAACTCTCAATTGTTTATACAGAATTTTTTAACCAATACTTAACCATGAATTAGAGACTGTCTTTTTATTGTTAAATAAATTATGCATAGTATTCTTCATATAATATTGAGCATCATCCTTTTAAACAATAATACTCTTTACCTTAAAATGTTATCAAGTCTTTTGTCTTTTTATTCGGTCAGCTAGATACCATGACAAGAACATTTGTTTATTTCATTTTATTCAGTGTCATAATCTAATATATAATCTACAGGGAGAATTTGTGGCCCGCCTATTAACTATTATTGGCCAGCATAACCAAATTAATAGGTTGCAAATTTCTGCTGTGTGTGGTACTTCCTGTGTCACAGAGCAGTAGAAAATGCTCCTTATATCAGTATGTTTTCTATACACAGACCACGCCCTGCCAGGAGCATCAGCCAGGTGACCCCTGGAGAAACAGTTGACACTAACTGCAGAATAGGCTCGACTTGTGTACCATCCAGGAGCCCATCCTGACAATGAAAAACAGTCTATTTCTTTATATTGGGAGTCAGGCTCTTGTGGCCAAATCCCTTTAATATCACAATCACTAGAAGCTGGGTATCGTAGAAATATGTGAAAAAGTCAGGAGTGTGACTAGAATACAGTTTTGACTGGACAAGTATTTCCAATCCATGACATACCTGTCACTCTTTAGGAGAAAAGTCCATAATGACATATAATGAAAAAATGTCTGCTGCCTCCTGTACATATATATTTGGAACCTTCCCTAAGTTCCTGCTTCTGAACCTCTATGTGGTAATTTAATGTCTTCCTTCCTAGGGACCTAGTACATTTGTCTTTCTTTCTGAAAATGAACAAGTAAGTAACAGGTGTCCGGGGTGTCCACCGTGAGCACGAGAGTGCACCTGTGAGAGACTGTGGGTGACTCAGTGTGAACTCTAACACTCTCAGGGACTCCGATGGGCGTGGTGGGATGGGGCTGCTTGCCACAGCCACTGCCTTTGGGCAAGGCCACCTTAGCTCTAGGAAAGTCCTCTTTCCAGGACAGGTGTTGTGGCATTGTCAGAGCCAGGTTATAGAAAGCTTGCCATAAAAGGAACATATTGGCAAGGATTCGTAGCAATAGCACTTGCTCTTATTTGCAGATGATTACATCAAAATTTTGAAAAGAACTAAAAGTCTGAGCAAAACATTCTTCCCATATGCTCTGTCTTTATAGAGAGATGCCATGTAAGCCTTTTTGATATGACAAGCAAAGCCAAGTCATATCTACCTGGCTCAAATTCTATAATGGGAAGTAAGTGTAAGTATATATGTCTGATCATGAAATTTAGCACTTACACTTTTACTTGAGAATCTGGACGGGACCTTGCAGTGAATTTGAAATCTCTCTTTTCACGTCATTCTAGTGCAGTGTCCTTGGGAATCTGCCTTTCTGGATGGGCTCAACACTAAACTAGTATGACGTCTGCCCTGTCTCTCTGTGACTGAGAGTGAATGTTTGCAGGCTAATTGTCAGGGTGAGGAATGTTCTCTTTGGCCACAGAACAGAATGAAACTGCTCACGCCAGGAATCAGGTTCCTGGCCTTGGCCTCTTTATGCAAATTCTTAAAGCAGCTGGGCTCACCCCCACTAGTGCTCATAAGAGTCTGTAGTTAGATGAGAGGTGAGCAGGACTAAATGTTCCCTTTAGCTCCCTGTTCCTGTCCCAACAGTGGAATCTTAGGACACATACCGAGAGATTTGGTTTATAAATATGTAAAGTGGCTATAATGCTATATCTTTGATAAGGCTGTAATAATATTAAATTCCTATTTTAATTTTTAAAAATCTCCAATGATGGGCTCAACACAACTACCATTATTATTTATTTAAAAATTTTGTTTAAAATGTTATTAACGTATCTTTATTTTCTATATGGAATAGGGTAATAATCATAAACAGTAGAGGAGTAAGCGTCAGAATTTATGAGAGTTGTAGAGTGCTTGATTGTATTTTTCCCAATGAAATGCAGAGATTCAGAAATATTATCATGATTTGTGTCATAGCACTGGAGTCAGAACTAATACTGAGGAGTGTTTCCTCAACTTGATGCATGGGCTTGAGCTATGTAGCTCCCGTCAGCGCTAATGGGAGATTCAAGGCTGAGCTCCAAGGATAAAATGGAGACTATAATGCAAGCTTTGGATGTTGTCTATTTGGAAACCGGTTCTCATTGTCATTGTATGTGCTGTTTTTTGCTTTTTGGGTTCCTGCTGTTACACTTTTAAAATTCTACTTCCAGGTATGGTGAAAGATAACATTTTGTAATAAATAAAAGGTACAGTATATATATATTTGCCAGTATATATATATATATATATATATATATATATATATATATATATTTGCCAGTAAAATTATATAGTGGATTAGAATTCCAACTGAAAGACAGAGCCAATGGTTTGGCTAAGATATTGGGTGTGTGTTGCTCACACAGTGTCTAGAAAATTCAGTTACCCTTCTATTTGAAAAAGAAATTGGTGTTGGTTTTCCTGCCTGTCTATCCAATTACCAGTCTATCTTTTCGTGAGCTATTTTCATACATCAGTGGTATGGCTATGTTATGAAAAGCAACAAAAGCCCTAGAACTGTTTCCCATGGTCATAATGAGCACGGAGGAAATTAACATATATGACAGATAATAGTGAGAGATATGATGCTACAGATCTTCCCTTCCACAGAGACAGGGATTCTGTACCCTGGAAGGAACATCTAACCTTCTGTGGCTAAAATAAATGGAGTTTATTTCCCATGCTTGCTTAAGATCAATAAGGAGTAGATTTTGCCTACTTTAATACTTCTGTTCTTTGTTTAATCATTTGTGTGTTTAACTGATGGCAGCTGCCCTAATTTAGGGCACATTGGAATGTACCAACCAATTCACTTTTGAGGATAAAAATTAAACAAATCAGTGTTTCACTTTGACATGATCAAACAGACAGAAGCTCCTAGGGTATATTATTGTTAACTAGAGGCCTGGTGCACATATTTGTGCACAGGTGGGGTCCAGCCGGCTGGCCCATCCTGGTTGGGATGAGGGGCCAGTCAGGGGTGGGGCTGGCCAGGGAAAGGGGCCACAGGCGGTTGACCGGTTGGCCCCGCCCCCTGGTTGAACTCCTGGTCAAACTCCTGGTTAAGGGGACAACTTGCATATTAGCCTTTTATTATATAGGATAGTAAAGTGGTAAATAGAGGTTTCAACACAGACATAAACTTTGAACTTGCCAGGTGTTTAAAAACATGGCCAGTTCATAGATTAATGTATATTAATTGGAATTATAGTTTCCCCATACTAAAACCAAAGCCTCTTTGAACATTAACTCTATATACCAATGAAGTCATCAACTGCATTTTAAAGTCTCACAGTGGGAGAACCATCATGGATGATGATGATGATGTAATTGAGAGAGATAAGTATGAAGGAAGTCCTCACCCTGATCGCATCTTATGAGCATTAACCTTCTCAGTCAGATGGAGTTATTAATTAATTAACTCTTCTGCCAATTGTACCCAATCCCCATGACTGCACTGTTAGGCCACTGGTGACCAGAGAGTAAGGAGCCACTTGGCATGAAGAACGGTAACCTCCTGCGTAAATCAAGACTCCCACACATAAGGGAGCACTCTGGAGAGGTGCCTCCAGTGAAGAGGGAAATGAGAGGTGTAAGGGCTTAATCACTGCTAGCCTTGAGGGTGTAGGTTTGCAGCTAGAGTCTTGAGCTGGCCTGTTATCCCTGTTATCCTCAGCCAGGTGGTTAACTTAGCTTTTAACTATTAACTAAGTTTTAAGCTTCCTTGCTCAATGACCTCATTTCAGGTTGTAATGGCACGGGCCATAAGCCCGTGCAGACCAGTTTGCATGTGAACACCAGGAAATTAGTTTCTTTTGTATTTTGGGTTTGTTTGTTTGGTTGGTTTTTCTTAGATAATCAAAAGAGAAACGTATGTATTTATGTAGTGCCATGGGTGATAACTGGCTGTCCTCATCCCATTCCATCCTTTCCTAAGGATCTTAGATATTAGGCCCAAGGGAGACTTGTCAGCCTCAAGATCCAGAAAGACCTTAAGGTTAAAGGCCACACACACAGAACAATACCAAAAAAACAAAGGATGTGAGACCAGAGGGCTCTCAAGAACCCCACTTTGCTCAGAGGCCATGACTAGAGCCAGCCCCTTCTCCCTGCTCTGCTCTGCTGTTAGCCCAGGATCGCCCTAACCAAACCATGATGCAGCTCCAGCAGCCCCGTGCTCAGTGTTCTGTAATTCTCTTTGAAACAGAAGAGTAAATAATTCCTTCAACATGTTGGCTCTTACAGTAGTCAGCCTTGGACAGTTGTCAACAGGAAACTCCAAGTCAACCAGTATTAAAATCTGCTACCACAGGGACTTGTTCCCTACACCTGGGCATAGGACCTATGCAAATCTTGATTTTTATTGTTAGGAAGCTCTGACAAGTACTTGGGAAAGATGGGGAAACCTAGGACAGTGGGATTTCATTTCTCCTAAATATTGCCTTTGATTATTTACTTACTGGGAGGTTTGTATAAAATAAAACAGTTGTTTTTCTTTTAGTAACTTGGTGAACATCAGTTGCAAAAGTATTCCCTTGTAATGCAACCTTAAGGCAATTTAGCTCTACTATCCATAATTGTGAGAAATTACTTTTTTTTTCTCTTGCAAAGCTCGTTGGGATCTACCCACCCCAATATTCTGTAATTTATAAATCTATCATCAATTCACACACAAAATGATAGACTTTCGGTGACAAAGCATTTGTGATTTTATCTTTCTTTTATTTGATCTTGAGTTGTTTGCTGTTTTTCTTATGCAGGAAAGCTTTCAAGTCATCTAGCTGACTCTCACTCTTTGTACATCCCACAGAGGGAAGGGGAGGGGGATTGGGGGAGGCAGTGAGAAGTGGGGGAGGGAAGAGATCCTGTGGGAAGGAACCCTTCCCTCTTCCCTCTGGCTTCCTTGGCAGATTCCCAACCCTGCCCTACGTGTTGGCCAACCCAGCTGGAAACAGAGGTTCCAACCCTGCTGGCCTGTGGGATCCACTTTTCACTGAAGGAGTATTCAGCAGCTGGAGCTGGGGGAGTAGAGGGCAGGGATTGAGGGCAGGATTTTCTTGATCACCACAGAAATTGGAGCGACATGAACCTGAACTCTTGAGAGGGAGGTGATATGGTCTCCAAAAAGGCAATTAAGTAGACAGGAGCATGGGAATTAGGGATCAAAACTGTGAGGTGAATAGGTTGAGTGGCCTTAGTTACATTTAACCTCAGTGTCTCATTTTCCTTATGTCAAGTAGAGGCAGTGTTGGAATTAATTAATTTGCAGGGTGCTTTGAAATCTACCTTTGAGAGACTAGAGAAGTGCAGCAGGAGGTTTTGTGTTGCTGTTATTCTTATTTCTAGAAAAATAAAACAAGATTGCTAATTTTTTACCAGCCCCCCAAACCCACATGCCTCATAACAAGAAAGAAGTGAAAGTAACCTGTTGGCTGTATCAGCCAAGTGTTCACATACACGTCATTCAAACCCTGCCTCTCCCTTCTCTCTGAGCATAAAGGCTGTGAGATTCTATTATTAACATTCTCTGTGGGTCTGAGTTTCCATGATTTTATTCAAACCTTACTGTTGTTTCTCAGTATTACATAGTGTTGATAATGTTGCTGTCTTGGGGTTTGTCTTTGGATGTTTGTTCTGAGGATGTTCTTCATGCCTGGCCATAATACTTCCCATAGCAGCTAGTTCCCCTACACTTCTCAGAGTCTCCCAAATTTGATCTTCGGACAGAAAAAGACTGCTGTTTCTGAGGCTGACCTTCAATACAGCCTTTCTCTACCCTCACCACTTTCCAATTTCTTTCCTGATAATAGGCAAAACAAAAATGTTGAAGTTTTATATATCCTATATAATAAAAGTCTAATATGCAAATTGTCCCCTCGGGCAGTCATTCGACCAGGAGTTTGACCACTCACTATGACATGCGCTGACCACCAGGGGCGGCACAGAACACGGAGGGCATCAGCGACCCGGCACTGGTCGCGGGTGGCAGTGGAGGTGCTGCCAGCCCTGATGGGCCCTGAGGAGAGCGGGACAACGGTGGGATGGTGGAGCAGGTGAGCGGGTGGCACCAGGCCAAGGCAGGTGTGAGCGGGGGCCCAATCGCCCTGCTGATCGCCCCACAGACGGTGACCAGAAGTGGTGGCGTGGGAAGGGGCTACTGACCGGCTCCTAGGCACTGAGGGAACCAGGTAGGGGTCCTGGCCCCGAATCGATCGCCCCACAGGCGGGATGGTGGAGCAGGTGAGGGGGTGGCACCAGACCAAGGCGGGGTGCTAGGCAGGGCTGCAGGGCTGCAAGGCTGGGGGCGCAAGCTCGGGCTGTGAGGCTGGGGGAGCGAACTGGGGCCTGATCTCTGCAGGCCACCTTGAGGGACCCCACCCATGCATGAATTCGTGCACCAGGCCTCTAGTTTGCTTATAAATACACCACTCAGCTGTGTTCCCATCCTTTGTGCCAACATGAAAATTCCCTTGTTCTGTGTTTAGCTTGAATAATTACCAAACTGTTTGTAATTAGAATGTGAGGATGTGACCTCACAGCAATTTTTTTTTATTTCCCTTCTCTGTATTTAATGCATTCCAGAAACTGAAAATACCAAATCTGTCTTTTTTTTTTTTTTTTTTTGATGCTTATCAGTAATGGAAACATTGCAAAACAATCAGCCCAATACCTATGCTTTGGTCATTTATTGCCTTCTCTGAAGATAAATTGACTGTACTCAACTCTCTTCAGCATTTTTCTTCACCTAGATATTATTGCCTGGTGCAGCCACCCCAAGGTGACTGTTATCACTTAATTAAATCCTTGCACGCTGGGAAGAAAAAACAACATTGTTCCTTCATAACCCCAAGGAGCCTATTTTTAAGCCACTAAGCCTTTCCCCTGTTTTATTAACTTATTCCTGGCTACAACAAGACATACTTTTGTTGATGAGCAAAAGGTTGTATTAGCTTTTTATTTTCTGGGTAAACTTATCTATTCTCTGGGAAGAGGCAGAGAGGAGGGTGTGGGGGGAGGAGAATGGACATTACAATAGAAGGGGAAAATGGAGTCACTTCAGCCTCCCTGCTCCAGTAACGGTCTCTGTAAACACCGAGCTGGAAACTAGAAGCAGGGGATTCGGGAAAGGGAATGAGAAAATAAAATGTAAACATAACATGGGAACGAGACTAAAAGTAAAATGACGTGAGTGTCTGCTGGGGAAGCGCACAGGGTAGAGGCCGCCACGCTCAGGCTCAGAAACCAGGAGAGAGGATGGAAGTTAGAGGGGTTTGGTTTATTTTTTTCTTTTTGTTTTTGAAGTAGGATAATCTATTGGCATTCTTCTTGTTGGTGCCTGGAGTAGCATCTTGTTATTCACCTCTTGATTAATGTGTTTATTTTTGTCTTAGGTTTCCTTCTTTACTGTATGGTATTAGGCTTCCATGATCAACCAGTTCTATACGCAGTTATGTTTCAAGGCATCAAAAAAATACTGTTGTGGGTTTTTTTAGAAGTGTGTGTGTGTGTGTGTGTGCACGCACACATACACATGCACATATATGTAGGGATGAGTGTGTATGTGTGTATATGCACACATTAGCAATAGGGATGCACACCGGTAACCTGCATTTCTAAGTGCAGCCTTGATATCAGAAAGTTCACTGGCTGCGAAGGGCGTGATTTGTTCATGCATAGTAAATGATGTACCTTTTAGTTTGTTTCTAGTCCATTAAATCACGGGCCAGAAAATGGGTTTGTCATTTCTAAAATTTGGACCCAAGCAAGCATATGTGTTTATTCATGATGTTAAATCATTTTACCACACGCTGTGTTCACCAACAGAGTAAATGCTGCCTAAAGCTGTGATATTGGCAAGAACAGTTGACACTGTGACAGGAGGGAGTTGGATAGAGACCTGGTCCTTAAATAGTTGGATAATTAAGATATCTGAACCATCATTGATCATTGCCCACAGGTTTCACATCTCTCACCTTCACACACAGAACACTTGGCTGTGAATGCTGGCTTGCTCCCCCATACAGGGTAAGAGCCCTCTGTGGCTCAGTGTCCCCACCTCTGAGCTGGAGAAAGTATGAACACCCCTGGATGGTGTGGGAATGAGCCCACACTACCTGTGAGCATCCCTTTAAGGGCCCTCTAAGGAAACACCAGGGCTTTTTTCTTGCTTGGTTCACAGACCCTGCAGTGCCTACTGAGTGACTGAGAATCTTCCTGACTTGCTTCTTGGATTCAAGTCAGATCTGCAGTAGCTTCCGTCTTGCCAGCCAAATGAAAGCCTGTGGGGATGTGTGTATCTGCCCACTGACTGGAGTGAATTGGCTCAGCTTTTTCCTCTGCAGATCAATTTTGTTTCCTTTATAATAACAATATAAATATCTGACCGAGGCGGGTTAGAGCCCCTTGCAGACAGTGCCCTTTGGAGCAGCTACCCATTCGACTTTCACCCTGAACTGTGTTTGTCTGACGAGCATGCGTGGGGCCATGATGAAGTTAGTATGGAGGTTTATACATATTTGGCTTCAAATTTCAGTGTTGTTGGCCAGATATTCTTCACGGCTTTCTCTTGACAACCTTAGACTACAATATAGAATCACAAAGTGATCTGCCACTTAGTGTTTCTGTGTGTGTGTGTGCGTGTGTGTGTGTGTGTGTGTGTGTGTGTGTGTGCCTAAGCCAGGCAGGGTCATTCTTAAGCCATCCTCTCAGCAGTGTATACGTGGCCTTCCAGAGCACCTAATCAGGCAGCCGTGCACCTTTCCCCAGTCACCCATTCTTGTTCTCAGCAGTCTTCACTGTCAGTAAGCCCTTCCTTTCCCACCAGGATGCTGCACATTGCATTTGCCCTTCAGGAAACAGAGAGACTGGTTGCCAGCCTCTGTACAGGACCCTTGCTCGTCACCCTGACCTCTGACCTCTGCTTGCTGAGCACAAGGCAGCCAGCAGCCTTTCAGCCTCTCACATACCTCAGAATACAGAGGTTATTTGAAGGTAAACAGAAAGGGACTCGGACAAAGTAGTCAAGTGGATGAAAGACTTCAGTGTCGGGCATTTTCTCTTTTCTTTCCTCGCTAGCCCCAGATGTGCACTCCTGTCCCCACAGTGATGAGTGAGATCAGGCCAATGCTGTGTACTTACAGGAAGTAGTACCTGAGATGCAGCATGCTGCTGATGAAGGTAGAACCTCAGGAAGTTTTGTTCCCTCCTCCCTTCACTCTTCCTGTACTCTCATTACCCCAGTTCTTATCTGGACAAACACTGAGTTTGTGGAAGCTTAGAGATGGTCTTCTCTCTAGTACATTCCCACTTTCACCTGCTTTCCATTACTCTTAAAGAGGGTGCAGTGAAAAAAAAATACAGAATTAGTATAAAACCATTATAATATTAGTATGCTTCATAGAAACTTACTAATAAAAAATGTTACCGTTACTGTCTTCACTGCTCAATACCTAGAATTTTGTCCATTCTTGCTTCAAACTCTTACAGATTTCTAAATCAGTCAATTACACTTTAGCCTGAATGAATATTAAAATGCAACTGATTTTTCTGAGACTGTGAGATGTCTAATTCCAATGCCTTTTGGGCATAGAAGGAATGCTTTTCTGTATATTTGCCACAGTATTTTCTATCGTATATTGTTTATGTTAAAAAGGAGAAGAAATGCCTAGGAATCAACTTATGTAAAACATTGACTACGTGGAATGGAATTTACCCAGTAGATTATGATCTGCCAAGGAACAGTTTAGATTATACCTAGCATACTGTCAAGTCCTCCCACAATCTCTCAGTTGGGAGATGTCACCATCAGAGGAGACAACAACTATCTCCTTGCCCTACCTCTGCTCTGGGCATTATTCTTAGCACTGCCTCTCTGCCCGCTGCCCCAGGGAATGCAAATGGTAGTAATTTGATACCAAAAAGTTAAGAATCTCTGCCATGGAAGAATATGGTGCATATATACAGAGTCAGTATCTACAATAGCAGGCTGCATTTGAGTTTGTGCTCTACCACCTACTAGCTGTATGATCTTAATTTCCTCATCTCAAACAAGGATGTGATAGTATATACATCAGAGTTAGGAAGTGAAGATTGAACTGGTTGTTCAATTTAAAGTCCTTCTCCCAGGACCTTAATGAATGGCATCTATCACTAATAAGTATCTATATATATAAAAGCCTAAGTGACCATTATGACTGGTTGACCAGTCACTATGACTAACACTGACCACCAGGGGGCAGATGCTCAACACAGGAGCTGCCCCCTGGTGCTCAGTGTGCTCCCACAGCCAACCTCCCGTGGCCGGCCAACCTCCCGTGGTCCCTCCCCAATCGGCCCCAATCGCCAGCCAGGCCGAGGGACCCCACCTGTGCACCTGGCCACATACGCTCTTTAGCTTCACTGAAAGCATTGAGGAGATAAGGCCATAATTGTCCTATCACTCTACTATTATCCCAAATTTCAGAGCCCTTCTGAATCTGACCAGGATCTTTCTCACAGTCTTGCCTCTCATGTTGAGGAAATTAGAGGGAGAAATTAAGAAAGGACCCTCCGTAGTGCCTGGTCTTTGAGCCATGAGCTGTAACCTCTGGCAGGATAGCCCCCTTGCTGAGTCCCAGGCTGGTGAAAGCTATAAAATGTGCTCCTTAGCAATAACCTCAAGGCACCCTGGTCTCAGAAGTAGTCCACCTGCCTAATGCATCTGTTCTTCCTTCCTCCATCCTTTTTTTCCAGGGTTTCTATAAAGCTCTCTGACTATGGAAGTCTCCTTTCCAATACCTCTTCATGAGGCCAGGAATCCGCTCCTATAGCTCAGACATGCTCTGCTTCCTTTCTGGTCCTTCACCTGGGACTTGGATGACACCAGATTCCTTTCTCCACAAGGACCCTGGAAACTCTCTAGGGAGAGTTGTGAAAGACCAGTTCTCTTTCTGCCACTTCACTGCTTACTGTGTCAGCAGTCCTGTTGTCAACTGACGTGTGAGGACAGTGAAGGATTTATTTAAAATGAAGGATTTATGTCACACCATGTTATTGAAAATTTTAATTGTTATAACATAGTTCAGTATATTAAGGGAGCCAGAGAAAAGGAAGAATTGCTTTTTTTCAAAGAGGTGAAAGAAATGAGTGTCTTGTTCATTTACAATGGTGTGTTACTTATACCTTACTGAGATTTTGGAAAAGGGTTGTATTCACTGCATTATAGACTATGGATAATAATGTTGGTCATTCACCATTAACATTGTCTTGGTCTCACTAGCCCAAGTGGAATTAAGTATGTTGATAAACTGTGTAGACCTGTGCAAACATATAGTACATTAGATCTGTATAGTGGGTCACATCTGTTTGACATTAGGCCATGTCTATGTGCTTTTTAGGAAATGGGAGGATATTATTGGCTGTCCACTTCCCTGAAATGTGCCTGTCGTGGCAGAAAAGAACAGGAAAAGGGTACAAACCTGGGGGAGAGGATCAGCAAATGCCTTAAGCAAGTGCTATGACTTATAATGAGAATAGAAGGAACATTCAGAAAGTGATAAAGGCTTAAGGTTGTGTTTATAAAACCCTTAATATATTTTTATTTGCTTTGGGATAAAAGTTTTCCATTAGGGCTCAGAGGCCAATTTGAGTCTTTAGGGGCTCAATCCTTTAGGGGCACTTTCTCTCTAGCCTGTGAAACATTTAAGTAGAAATTAAAGTAGGTCATCCTATTACTAAGAAGAAGCCCCCAAGCAAGATAATAAAACAAATCTTACTTGTTGGAAAAGGTCAAGGCTAGAATGAACAAATCTCATTGGAGGCAAAAAGAATATATCCCTAATATTCAATCACACAAAATTCACACTAGCCTGCACAAATTTGGAGCCATTTTTGGTCTTCAAATTTTTTTCAATAATCATTACACATCTGTGAGTCAGATGTATAAACATATCTGTAGTTGTTTTACTGCCCAGGGTAGTTTTCACATGCAAACGTGTTCAGAGCACACATTCCACACCATCTCCACAACCATCAGCGCCTCTTTCACTAAATGGATGAATGCAGAATGCAAACCAAAAGGTAAAAGGAGAAGAGAAAAAAAAAAAGAAATAAGAGGGGGGAAAAAAGAGCAAAGTAGGCTGAAAGAGAATCTAGATGTGAGATTGAAGCTATTGATCCCAAACATGTGCACTGGCATTTCTAAGGTGATACCAGGTGACATTATACTTCCTTACCTTTTTTAGGCTACTCTCATTCATGGGGAGGTTGCTGTTTATTTAGACTCTAAGTTATGACTAAGGAAGAGTTATAATGGGGATTCACTTTTCTTAAATTAGTAGGTATTTCTTCATTAAAATAATCATTCAAATTTATATCACACTACAGTGAGTGGTCAGATTATTATGATCTCTGAACACATAATAATCTGGCCACTCAGTGTATATCCTATATAATAAAAGGCTAATATGCAAATTGTCCCCTCGACCAGGAGTTCAACCAGCAGGCAGGCCAGCCAACCGCCCATGTCCCCTCCCCCTGGCCAGGCTGGCTGGACCCCACCATGCACAAAGCCTGGCCAGGGGGAGGGGACATGGGCGGTTGGCTGGCCTGTCTGCTGGTTGAACTCCTGGTCGAGGGGACAATTTGCATATTAGCCTTTTATTATATAGGATATACACTGAGTGGCCAGATTATTATGCGTTCAGAGATCATAATAATCTGGCCACTCAGTGTATGTGTGATAGATACAGGTGGAAAATATTTTCAGTATGAAGTTAGTCATCTCATAGTCTTAGAATTTTAGACACCTGAGAAAAAATACTATTCTAGTACTGTAAATAAGTAATAGTTCACATGATTAGCCCTTAAAAGAAACCAGGTAGATGGCCAAGTCCCTTCATACCACTGTTGTTGACAATTTGGATGCCTTTGACCTAGAAGGCTGAGAAAGACTAAGTGGGAGGTGACAGTTGTGGCTGAAGGCATTATAGGGCTATATGGCTGAGACCACTATAAATCCTTTAGATTCAATAGAATTTTAATCAGTCAGCACTCATTGAGAGGTGGACTGCAATTCATCAAACACATTGAATGGTGGAATATTTTCATTTTCAAATTATTTTGTTCTAACATATCTTTAGCTATTTAAGTCAAAGAGTAGGTAAATGGATCATTGTGCATGTTAGAATTAGACTGAGATTACTGATTTAAGGTTTCTAGTGAACGAATTATCAATATGGCCAACTGCAGATTTCTTTTTAGAATTACTGTGAGTTGGCAGATCAGTGCATTTGAATAGAGCATGCATAACCTAGATTATTTTACAGTGAATCCCTTGTAGGATGTATAATGTTAGGCTATTATACAACTTTAGTAAACCACATGATCCTGAGTCACTGAAAATACTTTATCTGGTGATTCCTCAGGAGTGGTAGGTGATACAAAATTTTAAAGGAAACAGTAATCAATGATTATTTGATTTAGTCAAACAGGTAAAACAGAAAACAGTTGAGTGTGTCATTTGCTGCCTCATCTGGTGGATCAGAAAGGCATGGATATGGCAGGCCCAGGAGTTTCCACAGCTTAGGTACATCCCCGGCCTTCTTTAAATCACCTTCTCTGATTTTACATTCAAGGTCGTCACTTTAGACGTTATCTTGGCATTTGTGTTATATTTCATCATAGAGAACTTTAGTCCCATGATTCCTATTAAATCTCACTAAGAGTTTGATTAAGCCACCTTTTGATCCAGGAAATTCAAATAATAAAAGTCAGTTGCTCTTCAGTGATGGCAATGAATTCTCTTCCTGTCAGGGTAGTCATTGAAGTAGATCAGAAAGAGGAAGGAATCTCCAATCTCATTTTTCGTATTTTAAAAAATCACTTTACTAAGTCAGTAGAAAATACTAGAATTCAATTTTCTTTTTTACTAATGTCTTTATCCCACAAAATTACCCACACCTCATCCGATCCTTTGATTCTGTTCCTGAATTGGACCATAGCAGAAACCAGGATATACAGCCAAGTACAACTGCTTTTATTACATAAATTTAGACTGTCATTTCATGTACACCTAGCAAATTTGAGCCTAGTCATATGCTGAAGTGCTCTACTTTTAAGGATACCACCTAGAGAATCTCTGAAGAAGATTTCTTAAGACATGAGTTTCTATGCAAGTCTGTTAGCAAACAATAAAAATCCACAATTTTTTTGGCTTCTTGTGTGTTAAACAGGCCAATGGGGATAGACAGAAGCATTCCCTTAGAGTCCTTAATAGGATGAGAGCTTGGTGAACAAGCAGTGTATGCCGGTTCTTATCACCAAGATTCACTGGCCAATGTGAAATGAAAGTAAAAGATCAGCAACGCTTCTGAGAGCCATAGCAAGTGGTAAACCAACTTGTTTATCCCGAGATCATTCAGGACCAGTTTCCCAATTCCATCAGAATAATTGATTTTTACATAAATGTGTAGCTCTGCTCTGTACAGAGCTAAAGCAATGAATCAGTGTGGTCTCTAAGCATTTAAAATGCACAGAAAACCAATATAAAAATTTCAATATTGTAAATATAGACCCATTAGAGGTGCAATTACTCGAAAAATTTTTCAAAAACAATCCCAAGCATTGTCGATTTCTAGAAGTAAATGTTACTTTCTATTATCATTCCATCATATTTATAGCTTTATGTGGGTCTAGTAAAAATTAATTATTAATTATATAAATGGTATATGAAATAAAGAGCAGAGAATTTATTTACAGTGATTTTTCTGAAATTAACATAGGAGGTTTTATGGCCCAAGCATTTTCCCCAGCCAGAATTTCTAAAGTACTACTATAGTCAGCTCAGACTACCATAACAAAATACCATGCACTGGGTGGCTTATTTTTATTAATTTTCACATTGACTTCTATATAAAACAGAAATATCTTTTTCATAATTCTGGAGGCTAGAAGTTCAAGATCAAGGTGCCAGCAAGATAGGATTCTGATGGGACTCCATTCCTGGCTTGCTGACAGATGCTCTCATGGCCTATCCTGGGTGCATGCTCTCTCTTTCTCTTCCTATAAGGTAATCCTATCAGATTAGGACTCTACCCATGTGACTTCATTTAACCTTAATTACTTCCTAAAGGCCTGGTCCCCAAACACAGTCACATTAGAGGACAGGATTTCAACACACAAGTTTTGGGGAAACATAATTCAGCCCATGGCAACCCAATTTGTAACAATCAAGTTCCTTTCAGTACAAATGTTTTTAATACCTTTTCCCTAGAGATACCAATAAGTGTTTCCTGAAATGAAACTCATATGAATGTACCAGATTAAATCTGAGGTCTCTAAATTGTCTTTTAATGTGCTAAATTCATTACAAGATTCTTTAATCATTGTTACTACATCTGACACAGATTCCTTACCTAAAGGTATACCTATACAAAGCTTTTATTATTTTCTCTTAAAGAGGCTGTTTTTAAAGTAAACAGTCAGGTTCATGTGATAATCAGCCACAGCAGAGACAGCATATGGTGCTACCTTGCATCAAGAATGCCCTGTCAAGAAAACGTAACTGCTGATGTCTGTGACGTCCATCTTGTTTTCACGTCAACTCCTATATAAAAGAGTATGTACAATACCAGGGAGGGAAAGACCAAACCCTAAGTCTAAGCGAAGAACTCTGGGACAGGAAATGGGTGCATGTGCTGGCCAGCCAGTACCTGCTGTACTGTGCTCCTGTCTTGTCCTGGCCATTGCCTGTTGGGAGGCGTGGTTCTCCCAGCAACTTCGTATGAACTGTGGGCCTTCTCTACTTGTAGGCATTCGCACCTTCCTCCATGAATTTCCTTGAGGTCTAGGTGTCTCTTGACTGTACAATTTTACAAATTCCAAAAAGATAAACGTGAGGTGATAGATGTGGTAATTAACTAGATGGCAGGAATCCTTCTACAATGTATACGTCTACCACATCCTCACAATGTACACTTCATGTCTTATAATTTCATTTGTTAATTATACCTCACTAAAACTCAAAAACACATTAATTTAATCAATCTATGCCTTTTCCAACCCAAAGGCAGCGTAGCAGTGGTGTCGAGCTCTGTGATATCAGCCCGAGGTATCCTAAGTGGAAACTGCCTTTGCCTTGCAGCTTTTTGTTTTATAAAGTTAATTCCCAGCTTCACTCATGTTCTTGGTCTTGGATCCCACGGAAGAATTTTTTTAAGAAAGCAGCTCCTGAGTCAGGCCTCCTTCAGCTTTGGGAAACCTCAGCAGGCACAGGCCTGGGGCACAGTAGGACCTCCACGGGTGTTTTCTGAATGCTTCGCACTCAGGTCATATGAGCACGACAACCGCCTATGTGGAAAGAAATGCTGGAGGACGCGCAGAGTTCAAGCAGCTGTGATGGGGTGCGAAACAACTCAATGCCCAGCAGTTGGTCCCACAGCAGGCGGAAAGGGGGACCCCTTTCTTAGATCTGCCACATACTGATGCTGGACAATCTACTTAATTTCTCTGAGTCTCAGTTTCCTTATCTGTAAAGTAGGATTTAATACACCTAGCTCACATTTGGTTTATGTAATTTGCCTAATAAATCTTAGTTTCCCTCCCTCTCCCTTCCTCTATGATGAATATTTGAGTGAACTGAGCATGGCTTAAGACATCCTATAATATAATATGATGGCATATCCTATATAATAAAAGGGTAATATGCAAATTGACCCTAACTGCGGAACGACCAGAACGACCACTGGACCAGTCACTATGAGGCGCACTGACCATCTCTCGGTCCCTTTCCCTGGCTGGCAGGCTCTGATCGCCTGATTGTGAATGGGGAACTGGGGGTGGGTGACAGCGGGGGGCGGGGGGGGGGGGCCAGCTGCGGGCAGCCGAGGAAGATGGCCCTGATTGCAGACCAGGCCTAGGGACCATACCCGTGCACAAATTTCATGCGCCAGGCCTCTAGTATATATTATAATATATATTATGTAAAGTAGTACACTTGGTCTATCCTATCTAATAAAAGAGTGATATGCAAATTGACCATCACTCCAACACAAGATGGCCGCCCCATGTGGTCAAAGATGGCTGCCCCCATGTGGACACAAGATGGCTGCCACAAGATGGCCAGCAGGGGAGGGAAGTTGTGGGTGATCTGGTCAGCAGGGAGGGCAGTTTGGAGGGACCAGGCCTGCAAGGGAGGGCAGTTAGGGGTAACCAGGCTGGCAAGGGAGGGCAATTAGGGGTTACTGGGCCAACAGGGGAGGGCAGTTGAGGGAGACCAGGCCTGCAGGGGAGGACAGTTAGGGGCAATCGGGCTGGCAGGGGAGCAGTTAGGCGTCGATCAGGCTGGCAGGGGAATGGTTAGAGGGTGATCAGGCTGGCAGGCAGAAGCGGTTATGGGCAATTAGGCAGGCAGGCAGGCAGGCAAGTGGTTGGGAGTCAGCAGTCCTGGATTGTGAGAGTGATGTCCCAGATTGGAGAGGGTGCAGGCTGGGCTGAGGGACATACACACTCCATGCACGAATTTCATGCACTGGGCCTCTAGTATTATATAATATTATATCATATGTGATATAATATGACCATTCCTCTTTTCCAGTATTCTGTGATCTACAGGATGTCCAAGAAACAATTATTATCTATTCTTTTCTTCGTGTCATTTTCTATCATGCAGATGACTTGAAAGACACCAGCAGCCCTGCATGTGACCAATCCCCGTGTGTAGCCACAGCAAAGCAGGGGCATTTTTAAGCCTTCCAGCACCAATACAGTGCACTGTTTATAGTACTGCTGGTGTGGGAATTCCTACCTTAACTTGAAAGAGATCTCTGAATTCAAAGGGAAAGATGCACAATAAGGAATTAGCTCCTGGGTTCTGAAGAGCCTGCATTTCAGTAAATTATACCACATGAAGAACAAGGAGACATTTGAATGTTCCAATGAGTATTTGTGCCTGAAAATAACTAGTAAAGGACCTTGTAAGCAGCAGCACATGGTCACTTATGCCTCAAGTGGAGTTCCAGTCCCGCAGGACAAGCCTCAGAAAATATGGGGTCTGCGGGCCGCCCCTGGTGGCTCAGAGACACCCCCCCCCCCCCCCCGCCGTGTGATTCCACCAAATGCCACACCCTGTCTTTATACCACAGCCTGTTGTCCATGTGGCTGGATGTTCAAATCAAGAAATCTACACCCCTCAAGGGTGGATGAAAGGCTTGAACGAGCATCCCAGAGAAAAAAAAGTCAGCACTTTGATACACAGCTCCCACAACGTGGAATTTTAATGAGCAGAAGCAAAACCCAATCTCCTTGCTCAGAAAGCAGATGTCTTTGTTCTTTTCGTGTTTTAACATTTTATTAGCTCAACATCACTTTATTCTGGTACCTCTTCTCTAAGAACTGAAGAGGGGCCGTCTGTGCCTCTCTGCATTGTTTTCTCACCTAGCACGTTTGAGTTGATGTGTTTTAGGAAACTCTTAGGAGAGGTGTTTTGAGGCATCAAGGTGTGTTGTTCTGGAATTCTTTTTTAGTGGAACAGACGCATTTTGCCTAAGTAATTTGCTGTTGTGATTGGAGAGCAGGAGGCTTTTGGTACATAGGACTTGTGCTGTCTTTCCTATTATTGACTCACTGAAGAGGGTTGGGAAGGGGAGTAAAGGGAGAGGCACAGGAGACGGAGAGCTCTGGGAGATTCCTCAGAGTTAAAGGAGAGCCCCGAGCTTTGATGTGTGCTGCTTTCCACTCTGAGAAAATATACTTGACTGAGATTTCTAAAAAGAAGGTTTTTGTTCCTGCACAGTCCTGGATTGTTAAAACTCAGATTACAAACACAAAATTGGGGAGACTTTCCTTCCCCATAAACAGACACATGTGGGCACTTCTGGGCTCCGCCCCAGGCTCTCCTTGAAGTAGCCGGAGTCCACATGTGTGCGTGAGCCATACAGCTCACCTCCCGAGTGCAGTCAGAGGGCAATATGGCATTTAAATGAGCTCTATCAAAGTGTTATTGTATCCGCAGGCCAAAAAATTTAAGAAACATTTTTTTCTTCCTAACTCTTTTATCTGCTGCCAAAAGAGAGGGGAAAGATAGGTATTGGAGCCGTGTCCTCAGTCTGCAGACCAAGCTTCTTTTGTGCGTGGCTCATTCACTCAGCTCTTTCACTACGATGGAGTTGTGGTTCGAGAGCAGCCTCTTTCTTCCCAACACTTACCCGTTGCTCAGGTAGCAGGGACAGTTTCCTCAGACAGCCTCTCCTTAGTCACAGCAAAGCCATGCTAGCGGTTATAAAATACTCGAGTGTAATGGCTGGCGCGCATTGGGCTCAAATTCATGTTCTGCTCTGGTCCTAAGAGAATTATATCCCAACAATGAAACACCCTGGCTTAGGGAGGAGAGTTCAGTGTGTCAAAGACTGTTCTCGATCATCGTATTTTCTCCGTAATCTAAGCCTGAATTAGAAGAACATCACAGATGCATGGTGCGTTGGACATGGAGCCCATGCATGCATTTAAATCACGTATATCTTACTTTTTTACTGATGTAATTGTGAAATATGTTCTTTTTGCATTCATAATTAGGGGGTGGAACAGATGGTGAAGGCTTAGTTTAAAATAATCTGTCATTAAAATAACCTAGCCTACTGGTAATTCTTCACTCTAACTGGAGTTAGGTCACAGGAAAAGACTTTGGGGTGATTTTTTTTCTCTTCTGCATTGGAGCAGAGAAGAAAGAACCACTAATTTTAGAGTAGTGATGTACATGAGAGTTGCCCCTATAAGGGCACCACGGTAAGATTTCAACCTGAAATTTGGCTGCAGTGGAATATGCAGGAAAAAAGAAAGCAGAGATAGACGACTTTGACAAATATAAATCCATTTAGCACCATGCCGTAAACATCAGTATACCTCAGTCATGAAGTTGCAGTTAGTTTCATGCCCTGCAAGGAAATAACCTCATCATTTGACAAATACTGTGAGAGGCTCTCGGCTTTGGGGGTTAGGAACTCTACCCTTTATATGCTGCAGTGATGTCAGGGGATACACCTTATAATCACAGGCTTTCTTATTTGGAGACGCTGTAGCTCCTGACTTCTATTTCCAAGCCTCACTCCGACATGTGTACCTCATGGACTTACTGGGATGTGACGAAGGAAATCTCCTGTCTGCCCTAGTGTGCTGGCTTAGAACTGGTTTTAGTAATAAGAACACTGTCTTGATAAATCAGCTACGTGCATGCCTTACAATGTCTGTTTTACTGTTTCTTCTGAGATGTTGCTCTCCATCTGCTTTGAGGAAAGCAGATAGATTCCAGCATGGCTTTCTAATAAATCTTCTCAAGGAGGGGCTGGCATTAACATTTGTGTAGGTTCTTTTTCATCTTAATCCAACCTTAGTTAATAATCGGGAAATTTGACATGCTGAGTAAGAAGATTGTAATTAACCCTTTGACCCCAGAATCTTAATTGGCGCCTGTTGAAAACAGTGGGCAGTTTTGTGTTTTGTTTTGTTTGTTTTTTAAGTTAAAAACTAGCCTGCAGTGATTAAAACAGCTTTCTTGATTCAAGTTTTTAAAAAGTTCCACAGAACTTTCAGATTAATCATATTTGGTTCCCAGGACTAACTGATTGAATGTTTCTTTTCTCCTCCCATCTTTTAAAATTCAGATACCCACATTCAATATTGGTGCTACTCTTAAGACTTTTCTAAGCCCTAGCTGCTTTGGCTCAGTGAATAGAGCTTCGGCCTGTGAACCGAAGGGTCCCGGGTTAGATTCCAGTCAAGGACATGTACCTGGGTTGCAGGCTCCTCCCCGGCCTGGGCACTGGCCAACGCTCATGCAAGAGGCAACCAATCGATGTGTTTCTCTCAAATCAATTTTTCTCTCTGTCTTTCCTTCTCTCTTCCACTCTCTCTAAAAATCAATGGAAAAATATCCTCGGGTGAGGATTTAAAAAAAAAAAGACTTTTTTAAGCAGCAAAATACAGCTAACTATAGATAGGGGTCACTCTGAATGAGAAGGCAAGAGCTACGTAAAGAACAACCTTGCCAGTCCACTGCAGACCTGGTTTCCTATCCCGTTCTTTAATTTGCCAGGTAATCTAACCAGAGTATTAGACATTCATTTCACACTAAAGATATAATTGACCTAAATGGTAGATAAGCATAAACGTGAAAAATTAGCTAACCACTTTTGTTTTATTTTGTTTTGTTTACCTCTGCGCTGGCATATAACTAATCTGACTAGTTTTCTTTTATCCCCACCACATTGGCTGTTATTTTTAATTGAATTGACTGGACACTTTGTGTCATGTAGACATAGACTCATTTCCATCTCACCAGGAAATTGGAACATGTGTTGAAGCCTCTGTTTTTGCCAAACAAAACTGGCCAGTCCTTAGATCACTGCTGCTTAATAGCATCAGATGTTTAGCCTCCAGATATTCCGTTTCCCTGCTATGGTATCCAGACCTCCTCTAGTATTTTAGCAGATACATGAGATATGAACCTAATGTTAAAAATGCATAATCCCTTTCAGTGAGCACGTAAAGGATGCGTGTCGATGGCAAATGAATGGCACTCCGTGTTTTGGAAGACGATAAAAGAATCCAGTCTAAATCTGATATTCCAAGTGTCGGGAGATATTCCAGACTATGTTAGACATCTGGAGCATCAGAATCTGCAAATAATCGAATAGGTCCAGAAACAGAACTCTCGGAGGGAATAATTGCCATCCCTCTCAGTCACTTGAGCGTGTGTGATATAAGGGAGAGAGAGCACTGGGTTTGGAGGTTTCTGTGCATTTACTAAGCCTTGGCTGAGCAGTTTGTTAGGTGTTGGCTAGATAAAGTTGAATAATTTATCACCCACTGTTGAGAAATTCAGTCTCCTTGGAAGTTGAATAAACTAGCCGGGGACACATCATGTCATAAATACGTCAGTAATACTAATGAAGCCCAGCAGCTCTCATCCTGCTGTGCCACTGGCTAGTGGATGATCTTGTCCAGCCACTTAGCCTCCCGGTGCCTCAGTTTCCTCGCCTGTAAAATGAGGACTACACTACACTACAGATTATCTCTGTGCCAGCTCCACCAGTCTTTTCTGCTTTTCATCAGCCTTTCCCTTGTCACTTGTCCCTGTAGACATTCTCTTGTGATCTCTCTCTCTCTCTCTCTCTCTCTCTCTCTCTCTCTCTCTCTCTCTCTCTCTCTCTGTATCCTAATCTGACAGTGGCATTTTAGGTTTGAGAAGATGGCTACACAACTCTTGGTGACTGTATGCCAGGCCATGGCTATCAGGTTGCACAGAAAACCTAACCAGGCCCTTTTCTCCATGGGGAAGGTCAAAAGGGGAGCGTCATCATCCTCAGGAGTCACCCTCGGGAGACAGCTTCCGTGAGGTGAAGACGTGCTGAATGACATCCTTCTCAGGCTTCCGCCAAAGCATCTCTCTCCCTTCTGCACTGGTTTAAATAAGGTCCCACTGCACCACACTCTAAGCTTGAAGGGTGGGTCTCGCCATGGGGTTGTGTCCTGTGCTAAGGAACCCAGCTCTCTCTGCTAGTATTCCACTCCCTGTCCCATAGCTGGTTCCAGGAGGGATGCTGTAGAGCCAAGGTGACCTATTGTGAAAGTGACTTATGAACTCTCTTGTCACCCCATTTCCCATTTTTCTCCTGCTATTAATGAGAGGGTTCTGTCATTTGAACAAATCATTCAAAAACAAGTGATGAATTTTAAGCTGCCTCAGTATAAATATTTTAACTTCAGAAATGCTGTACGATTTATTTTTTTCATTAATATACAATACCAATTAGAGAATCTTTATATTTAGTGGAAGGCGGCATAGTTACCAAGTCTATCAGCTTTCCAGTCCCAACTCTACCACTTACTAGGGACAGGAATGTTGCCTAACTTTGCTAAGCCTCAATTCCCTAGCATGTAAAATGTAGATAACAATATAATTACTTCAAATGGCACTTGTGAAAATTAAAAGTGAGTATATGCAATCTGCTTAGCACATATTGCTTAATAAATATAAACTATTATTATTATACTATTTTAACCAAAAGCTTGTTTATTATGTAATTTGCTTTTATGTGGAACAATGCAATGTGACTTTTGAATTGTTTTTAGAAACCACTAAATCAGAGGAAGTGGTTGTGTGCTGCTCGCAGTTTCTGACCAGTAGGGCTATGAAAAGGGATCTGGAAGCATTGAATTTGAATTTCATATATACATATAAGTATATATAAATACATATACACACATATTACAACATGCATAGATACATAGGTACATAAATACATATATCACTCTCAAAAAAATATTAGTATTTTAGGAGACTGAAATTGCTGAGATTTCAGGCAGCCCATTTTTCTAATTAAATTTTTCATTCTTCTTTCACATTTTTATACTTAAGAATTATGTCATTCAGTGTTGCCACTTACCTGGTTCTCACTGTGGATTTCCTATACTTCCAAAGTCACAGCCTCTGTGCATACCACTAGTCTTTAAAACTTCTCTTCCCATGCAAGTAGTGTTTGTGCAATCTGCAAGGTTAAAAATCTATAATCATAAAAGCACAATATGCTAATTAGACCGGATGACCTTCTGGATGAAGCCAGGGCTGCGAGGGAAGCACAGGTCCCGGGTGCCAGAGGGAAGTCGGTGCTGGCAGCCAGGGGAAGGAAGGCCTACTCTTGCACAAATTTCGTGCATTGGGCTTCTAGTAAATAAATAAAGCAAACAAAAGACATGAGGATGATGGCACATAAAATGCACTTGTATTATAAGAATTTGAAACAAATTTATTCTCAATTTGAGTGGTACATTGCAGCTGGAGTCCCTGATGATTTAGACCATTTATCAAACTGAAAACGCAGCCCTCCATTTAAAAAGTGAACTAAGGTTTCAAGAGTTACAGATGGTGTGTAACATCCCCCCCCCCCCCCCCCGCCTTTCTCCTTTTGTTTCCATTTCAGGAGTCATAATAGAAAGTAGATTTTGTAACACAAAAAAACTTTAATACAGAGTTTTGCAAAAAAGGATCACAATTTGTAAGGTCTCAGCCTATAAACATTCCCCCACAATGTATTGACTTCTATTTGTTCTAACAATAGGCAGTGGGAGTGAGGTGGGCATAATCCTTTATTAATTAGCAAATTACTGATGTACATAGTAGCTCAAGTGATGATTTTACTTGCTCTTCATAAGGAACCTTTTTTCTCTCATTTCATTACAATTTCCATTCCTGTTCAGCTATTAAATGGAGAATCTTGCTGATTTAATCTTAGTAACGACTGAATCCAAATAAATAAACAAACAAACAAATGCAACATATCATAAAATCAGTATGACCCAATTTTATACATGAATGTAATGTATCTTAATCAAAATGACAGGGACATAAGGAAGTCACTGAAATAAAGAAAGGCTTGTAATCTTAATTCAGACCTTTAATTTGTTCCTGTATAATGCAATGCTAAAAGATCCTAGGACTTTTGTTCAACACGAAGGAAAAAATGGTCTTTAATTTGATATGTTACTTGTATCAGATTCCTTACTAATTAAACCTCCATCATACAAATTTATTAACCTTCTTATTTATTTTTTTCTACAGTCCCTGGATGGCTTTGTGTTTGCACTAAATCAAGAAGGAAAATTTTTGTACATTTCCGAAACAGTCTCAATCTACCTAGGCCTCTCACAAGTAAGTAAAACCGTTTAGATGCTTGGTGGTGATTGTGAAGGCTCCTTGAAGCTCGTGCTTTTTCATGCTCAATGGATATTCTGTTTAGCATGAATTACCAAAGAATGGATTATTCTTTGATCGATCTGCCTGACTCTTCTCACAAAGTCAGTGGGAAAATGGTCTATCAGTTGGGAGCTTTCGGAATAAACTTGTGCTCAAAAACTTTAGTTCCCTCCTCACCCCCAAGGATCATTATTAATTTATTGAGAACAAATGAAGTTTCTTCCCTTGGTTGTTTTGAACTTTGAAACCTCTGTACCTGGTAGGAGAGGGACACAGGGATAGCACTTCCCTTGTGTCCTATTACTGGATGTTTATGGAGTACCCTGCATTGTCCTGGGAGCTGACACAATGACAGGGAGTCACTGGAGTCAAGAAATGCTGAGAGAGACCATTAAAATGTGTTGCAGGGAGGATTCCAGCCAGGATATATTTTGCTGCTTTTGCAAATGCTTCCTAATGTGGAAAGACAATTTCATAAATGTAGATAGTCTTGTTACAGTTTAATTACTCACACGTGTCTGTTAGAGGTTCAATTTAAGAAAATGGAGGCAGATGGAACAAGGGACAGAATCCTAGATATTAGTTCTCGCTATTCCTCTGGAACACAAAACTTTTACTTCCGTTTGATTCCAAGACACAAGCTGTGTCTAAAGAATGCCAAAATACCCCAAAGAAAAGTTTACGATCCAACTAATTATCCAGATGTTTTCTCCATAAAAATGCTGAACACCTGGATATTTGTGCCCATACAGGTGATTGGCTGAGTTTGACCCTTTTCATCTGGTGGTTTGGCAGGAGGGAAACGAAGCTTGGGTGGGAGGGATTGTGTGTGTGTGTGTGTGTGTGTGTGTGTGTGTGTGTGTGTGTGTGTGTATGATTATCTGCCAAGTTGGAAAATCTATTTCTCATTCAGTTGCTCCTTGGAGCTAAAGATGGAGGTAAGATTTGTCTTCTCTTAAGCAGGACCCACCCCAGATCCTTGCTTCTGAAAGTTGGCATCATTCTAAGGAGGTCTCCAGTGTGGCTGGAACCTTTTGGCTGTTAGTGAGTTTGCTGGATAATAGATAAATCAAGTAAGACATTGGGAAATAATAAAGAGAGATATTTGGCATTCGAGAAGGGTTGGGGGAGGAGGAGAAACACTGCCAAATTTGATTATTTACTGTTGAGAATCCAAGCAAGGGTCCATTAACTCTTCTTTGAAGAGAGTGCAAGCTATTTGCTATAGTATATACATAGAGTAATTCTGTTATTTTGTGGACTTCAGCAAACCAAATGATAGAAACGGAGCCATTATTAACTCAGTATTAGTATTCTTGCATCTCGTTGAAAGCTCTGGTTTTATAATTGCTTATAATAGACTTTAAGCCTTGTCTTAATCTGTTTGGGACCTCCTGTTGGGATTCTCCAGTTTTGAAATTGGTGTGCCACCATGATAATAGCTATAAAACCAGAAACACCACTGTTTGTTGCTCTGCAATGCCCATATTCATCTGTTCTATGCAGACTGTCCAACAAAGTTTAATCAGCCAGTGAAGAAGAAAGATGAATAATTAGTTTAAGCAGGTAAATGCTAATTAGGGAACTCCTGAAAAGCATCCATTATATACTAGCTCAAAACACATTTTACAGCCCTGGTTAGTGGTGTAATCCAAATTCTGTCAAGGCAACTGCATTTTCTGTAATTGAGATGTGTATGTTTGCTTTGCATAACAGATGGCTCTGTATGCTTAGACTGATAGCTAGGAAAATAATAATTGCATTATTCCGGCCAAAAGAATATTAGCTCTTGGGTCTCGGCCATTTCAGTCGGTCCTCCTGCCAGCACAGCATATGCACATATATGGATTGGATTTTCAAGGAAATTGATGCATCTGGAATTGTGTGGCCATCTGAAATATCATCTGTTCAAGAAAAAATTGGCTTTAACCCTGTGCTGGTTTCTTCTTAAAAGCAGTTGATTTCACTGCTTCTGTCCTATAATATTAAGTCGATCTTGTCCTAAAATCTGAGTCAAATCATTGAGGTTTCTGTAGAATAGAGTAGCTGCATAGACATGGCACAGTAGCTGGCAACTCCTGTGCAGCCATTCCCTGCTCGTGTGTGTTGGGTTTTAAAGTGTGTGTCTATAGCCAGCATCTTGACCTCCCAGGGGTAGACACTGGCCTAGTGTGCGGGGTGGATGTGTTCAGGGTTGTCATAAATGGTCAATATGCTGGTAGAGGCTATGAGGTACGAGATGGAGGTCATCCTTTGGAGGCATTACACAGCTGAAATGATGAAGGGTAAGTCACTAGAAAGTGATTTTTGCATACACCATTGTATGTATTTAGAGTTCAGAACTAAAGTTAAAGAATAGTATTGGGTCAACGTGAAAACAGACTGATAAGAGCATGATACTTTTTTATGTGCACCCAAGAATGAGGCGAAGAAAGGCTCTGCTAAAACTTTGGGAAGGGATTTCCAACCCAGTTAACATTCTAAGTCCTAATTGGGTAATTAAGGTTCCTGAGACATAACTGTTCCCAAGTTTCTTCAGTGCCCTCTTCAAATGTGGGGTGCTTGTGGCTGACATACAAAGTAAAATATACTCAAAGTAATTGAGTACATACTTAATCATTTACACACACACCCAAAATCTGTATCCTACTACTTGGCTTCAGTGGTTATTCTATCAAATTCTAGACTGTGATAAGGAATCTGTAATGTTATGCTCCCTCCTTTTCTTTATAAATAGTTTCATGAAATAAAGACAGCATGTACCTGTAGCATCAGAGACTGTCAGTGAAATCGCTGAGGGATATGGTGAACATGGGAGGGGAGGGGTTACAGCATAGCTTTATCTGCGTGTGTAACTCCCAAGATATTCCTTCCTTAGTTTTATTTTCTTTCAACATGTAAATAAATATGGTGACTTTAAAATGGCTTATGTTCAGGAAAGGATTAGGGTTATTTTTGGCTCATGAGAAAACTAAGTAGAGAAACTTCTACTGTGCTCTGTTGAGTAGCAAGAATATAGAGACAGCCAGAGCAGATTATTCTTCTACAGTCCACTGAGTGTAGCAATGCCTGGTGTTCAGGGTGTGTGTGTGTGTGTGTGTGCACGTGTGTGTGTGTGTGCGCGCACACACCAATTATCCTCTTTAAAGTATTTTCTTATTGTCATGATGATGGGAATGAAGGATCTGTGATGATGTCTGAACCTCTTTGACAGCACAACTTTGCCAGAGATATTTAACCTAACATCAAGATGTAGGCTCAGGTTGTTGAAATGTATACTGTTGATTTGCTTCCCTGAGTAAAAATGACTTCCAGGGACTTACCATGAGGCCTTGTCTTAAAGGAAGACCCCTAAATATCGCTGCTGAGTTTGGTTTACATGGAGATTAAATGACTTCTATCTGGTGATGGCCCTCAGAACTGCTAAACACCACTCTGCTCTCTAGCTATCAAGGGCTAAGCAGGAGTGAAAATGAAGGAAGAAAACAGAGCAGATTTCTAACACTGAAAATGTAGCAATGATATGTACCCAGCTTTTATGAAATCTCTTTCAACTTGTAAGAAACTTAATCACCAAGAATCCAATAGAGACTTTATATGATTTTTTAAAAAGCAATTCTACTTTGATATAAGATTTAAAGCAGCTTGAGAAATATTTATTTGTTGGCCTATACTCTCCTCTTTCTACAAAGGAAATAGCTTGCATAAACATATACAATAAAAAGTAATGGCAAAAAGAACTAGGATTTAAGGAAAAAAGGTAAAAATAGGTAATATCTTACCACAGAATAGGAGAACACAATAGAGGCTTATAAGAACGGATATAAATGGTCTGCTAAAGCTTAAAATGTAGCTATGAACTTCCTGTTAGCCAAAGCAAAAAGGGATATACAGCAACCATCAAAAATAAGGAAGCATCACTTTTTAAGAAAAGCTAAGTTTTTCTAGGACAGAAAGAGAAAAATAAATCTCAAATACAATTTTTGTAGGGGCTAATATGTGGATTATATGTATTGATTTGCTTCCAGTGGAGTCCACATTCAGAGCAAGGCTGTAGTGACCCATATAACAAACATGAACATACATGTTGCAAATCTCATAGGCAGGCAGAAGACTCCATCACCTCCCCCCACCCATCTACCCACACACACACACACCCAGCTGTGGTGTGCCAAAGATTATTTTGAGAGCTATGTTCTGGCATCTAGGACTTAAAATAGCGTTGACTAGTTTGATGATTTTGGGGCTTCTAAATCAACTTTCACTATTCCACATAAATTTTGCATTTTCTTTTAAATACTGACTAGAAATTTAACATTATAGTTGCCAGAGGCAGAGGGCATGGGTCTTAGTTAATCCTATATAATAAAAGCCTAATATGCTAAGTGTCTGGTCATCTGGTTGGCTGTTCAACCAATCAAAGCATAATATGTTAATTATATGCTAAGGCCACTCAACCATTTGCTATGATGTGCACTGACCACACCAGGGGGCAGATGCTCCAACCAGTAGGTTAGCTTGCTGCTGGGGTCCGGCTGATCAGGACTGAGTGAGATGGGCTGCACATGCCCTGGAGCCCTCCCACGGTCCCTCCCTGGCTGGCCAACCTCCCATGTTTCTTACCCCTTCCCCTCCCGGGCCTCGATCATGCACTGATGGGGTCCCTCAGCCTGGCCTGCACCCTCTTGCAATCAGGGACCACTCGGGGGATGTCAGAGAGCCAGTTTTGGCCCGATCCCCCAGGCCAGGACAAGGGACCCCAATGGTGCATGAATTCATGTACCGGTCCTCTAGTCAAAGTATGAAAAAAGAACTCATAGCTTCTGAAAACATTTTTCCTTGAGGATGAAGTGAGAAATGATGATTCTGATGTACACCTAGGCCAGCAAAATGTTTTCAAGTTAACATAGAGTCTTATTTAAAATAAAATGGGCTCTGGCTGGGTAGCTCAGTTGGTTAGAGCATTGTCTGGATACAGCAAGGTTGTGGGTTCCATCCCTGGTCAGGGCACATATAAGAAGCAACTGATAAATGCACAAAAAGGGGGAACAAAAACCAATGTTTCTCTCTCTCAATTTAATAAATAAAATAAGATATAGATCGAACTGGGAAAGTAACAGGTTTTCCCCTTGTGATTTCATTAGAAATAATCTGCAGCCAGGTAAGCCCTCTCTTGAAATATGTTCTAATCGCCTCCCACTGCCTCCAGGGTCCAGCTTGCCTATGAGTCACTTCCCTTCTTCTCATTAAGCCCACATCATGGTAGAAGATGCTTCCTTGCTGTTGTAAGCCAGCCAAAAGGTAGCTGCATTCAAGGTTAGACATTGGCTTGTTTCAAGGCACCTTGAGGAAAGGGGCAGGGTGGCTGCAGATATAAGAGCTGATAAAGGTGATGGTGAAAGGGGCAAATGGTTGTTTTAAATATGGTCTTTTTTTTTAAGCCATGAAGATATATTTACCATAAACTCCTTTCCCATCCTGTTGTTCATCTCCATATTTTAGTTTTCTCTGCATTTGTTATACAAAATTGCAAATAAAATTATAGCCACAGCAACACAAGTACAAGGTCAAATAAATGACAGAGCTCAGTCTATTTGTGAAGCTATTCTGAAAGGAACCCTGGTGCCAAATGCAGTTTATTTGAATAATAAAGAAGAATTAGATTCCCTTGATAACTTGGCTGAGGGCCAATAAATCAGTGGAGGTTAAAGATGCTTTGCAACTGCCATGTCTCTCTTTTGCTTTTCCCAAGTACAGACCTCCACTCTTCCACTCTATGTTTTTCAATGCAAATCAAGTTGAGGTTAGTATGTGGTTAATTCTCTCACTTCTATGATTATAAAAGACATATCTGTATTTCTTTAGTAGGATAAAAAAAAAGCAGCATTAGCTTTCCTCACAAGTTATTACTCTTGCTTGGCATCATCACATCCCAAATAGCTGGAATATAAAGACAAAAAAGGAATTATTTCAACACAGCAGTGGGTATATAATAACAGAGCCAAGTGTTAGCATTTTTTTAGTTGGTGTTTTAAATTTACACGACACTGGGATAACCTGGGTTCCTTCTATAAATGAATACATGTAGCCCTCCAAATATTGCTATGTGGCTCCCCTTTTAAAGTCTTTCGAGTGGGCGTACCTTAATATTTTTTTTAAAAAAAGAAAATGCATAATTTTCTGCTTATGTGTGTTTTCTCCCTGGCAAGTCTGCCTTTTTCTCCTGCACTAATCATAAAAAGTTCGTCACTTCTGGGCGTAACAAAGAGAAATGCCCTTTTGAATGTGGAGGCTCTGAGGGTTTAGAGACTATTGAGAAAATATACGTATCAAAATAATTCTGAAACAGTACAAGGCACAGTGGCACATTATCAATTTACAACATTTAAATTGATAAATGCTTGGTGGTGAAGGCCTACAAGGGCACTTTGAAAAGCAAATAGCGACCTGGTGAAGAAATTGATTTTCCCCCCAGAAAATGACTGCATGATGCATCATTTGACTGCATGCTGTCCGAGTGCTTGACAGAGATAATCTCAGCAATCCCACGGGTGACCTTATCGTTCTCACCAGGGCAACTTTGTCTACGTTCTGACTTTGTGCATGTCAAGGCTCCTCCCGGCAGGATCCTTGGGGGGGAAAGTTCCTCTGTTCGATCCAGATATTCAACTGCTCGCTCTTCCCCCTTTCCCTCCCACCCCACCCTTCCAAAGAGGCAGGCACGCCTCTTTATTTCACCCATAATTCTGAATGAGCCAGGCAGAAGAACACCGCAGCTCTGCGCTCTGTATCTTTGTCGAAGCCCTTCTTGCCTTTAGTTCACATCGTTCTGGGTGACCATCTATATTAGCAGGAATCTTTTGATCAGGAAGAGTAGAAAAATTCCAGAATGTTCTTTCCCGTTTTTAACAAATGGAAAAAGCGAATCAGTTTCTTTCTTCCTTATATTTGCAAGGCTTTACTTTTTTTTTTTTTCCTCGCTTGCAGTCTTCACACAGGAAGCTTCCAAAACTGCTTTAATCCATGCACTTTAATTTCTATGAATGTTGTTCCTTCACCATGCAGCGATTCCAGGTGTTTCTCGGGTAACTTTGCAATTATGTCATACTGACATAAGGCCCCAACAACACGCCGCCCAGGGCTGTGGGGATGCATCCCCGAGGCAGCCTCTGGTGCCAAGATTGTATAATCCGTGAGGCTTTGTCAGGACCACTGGTGTTTAGAAAACATTTCCCTGCTGGAGAGAAGCATTGACCACTTCTTTACGCTTACAGTTTCTCTGTTGATATGTATGGATGTGTACGCACGCCTGTCTGTTTATCAGCCATGTCCCTGCCACACAGCTTGTCGTTGATAATTACAATTCCTGATTAGCCACTTCTTGAAAGCAGCAAACACCCTGCCCGGTGTGGCACCCTGAAGCTCCAGTCCACTCTGGCTTTGACACCCTCAGTTCACCACATTCAACCCTTTTACCTCCTTCTTTCATCCACAACATTAATCCTGAGTGAACAAGACGTGCTTCCTTGCTTTTGACAAGATTTGCTGCAGTCTCATGCGACAAAAACCCAACACTCATTCCAGATTCAGAAAGTAGGATTTATAACAGCATTTTAATTTAATGTTGGATGTCGAACATATAAAGAGATCACAGTAGTACTAGAGCTGAAAATTGATGCCTTTTTTATTAGTGTCCTCTCAGAAGTGGTGAGACGCTGTTTGTGCAATGGAGCACAGAGCAGCACAGTCAGATGAATGAGGATATGCTATCTGCAAGGAATCATATTTCAAGCCACTGTCGGCTTCTATTGATGTGCTCAGAGTTGAAAGGTTACGCTAGTAAATGCCACCCGAATTTCCAGCATTAGAAATCGGTAGAATAATCTGCGGGCTGTCACTTGATGCTCACCCTAAATGCACCGCACGGGGATGTTTTACTTATTTTAACTCCAAATTAATTTCTGATTACCGGCGCATTTCTTCCTCTCTTCCATGTTCTTATCTGTCCCCAAGTGGGACTGATTTTTAACAGGCCTTTCAGAGTAAACCAAAATCTCTGAAAGAAAATGAAAGAAATTTGTGTCATTATACAGGAGCATTATATTCTTCTTATTTATTCCTTCAGACATATTCTACCAGGCACTGAGGCCAAAACACCCCAAGTCTGTATGCAGAGGGGGCTTTTGTAGTTAGACTGAACCACAGATTCACAAGATAGAAAATAGAGGCTCACCGATTTCAAACACATACTTGTAAAGACCTTTTGCATTGCTTCTTAATTTCTAGAGTTATTAGGATCAAGAGAAAAAAAAATAAAATGGAGTGCCTATTCTTTAGGGGATCAGAAATCTAAAGTCAGAAAAAACTGCTCTTTGAGGAGCTCGCTCATTTGATTTGTGTGGATAAAATGATATTTTCGTATTCGTTTTTAAAGTAGAGCACGGAGCAAAAGTAAAATGGAGAAGAAAATTTAGTCATCATTCTAAGTCCGTAATTTATTCATTTTTAAATAATGAAACGGTGTTTTTCTGAATTAACCCATGTATTATTCATGCAGGCGTTGGCAATGTAATGTCCCTGGTTTTCTGGAAAGCAATGTACATTTCTTTGCCTGACAAGCAGTATTTTCTATATGGTATTAATTTAATGGCTTATTTTATTATGCAAAGTTGGAAAGTAAGATAATTTCTGTCTATAATGTGGTGCTTATACAGGCAATATATGCAAAATAATACTTCCACACCTCAGCCAGCTAGACTTCTTCAGTTAGCCCAGGCCTACCAGAGTGATGAGCGAATGCAAACTGCTCATATGAAGAATAAGAAATAACTTGACCTCCTGGGAAGGAGGTCATAAAATCGTTAAATTCATGTGAAATCCAAATTTCATTTCTACACACACACATTCAATCTATATTGGGTTTTAGCTCTCACACAAGAAGACATGGTTTTCATGTCAGGAGTTACATGGCAACAATTTCAGTGATAATTTCAGTTGGAATATAATAAGGAAATTGACTTTAGGTTTTTGCATAAGTTCCAGAACTAGGCTGATAACCTGAACATCGATGCTGGTTTGCGACAGTAAATGCCCTGTGGCTTTTTATCCTTCTTATTCCCTCTGTCCCCTTTGGATGACAGTCCAAAGATGCAATCTCTTTTTCCTAAATAGTCATTTTTAAAGATACTGATAGCGATTGTTCCAGTGATTTAGATGTATATGCCTGTGTACATACACAAATGCATAAATTGGATTCTTCCTAATTTTTACTGTGCCTACTGCATCTTTGTCTACTGATATAAGTAATTTCCAAAATGATTCACTATAACCGCCAACCAGGTTTCCTTTGGGCATGTCCTCCCCCTCCCAGCCTTCTACAACTGCAAATTTACCATCTTCAATAATAAGGCAAAAACTTCCTCTGATGCTGTTAATTTTTAATGTGCTGGCAGATTAAATCTATTACTTTCAATAACTATGCAAACATTTTGTGAGCAAGGGAATGTCTGCAGAAAGAAGTTTTTCCTGGGAAAGAAGATAGTAGTTTGAGATTGACTGTTTTCAGGGCCCTTGGCAGAGGTGACAAAGGAACACCAGTGTGCCAAGTGGGCATTTGGTCGATCTCGGAAGTATGTCAGTCACTTGTAAGTCAGGCAAAGAATCATAGATGCCGTTTAGCTTTTCTTTTAGGTTATGGTGAAGAAAGCTTTGTGTAGTCTCCTCCCTCTTGGCCTCTCTCCCCGAAAAGGAGCATTATTTTAGAACCACAGGCAATTCCTTTTAGCAGTGCTTTGCCAAGGAAACAATGGAAAATTGCCTCTCGATCAGGAAAGAGCTAAGGCTTTAAGGAGCATGCACACAGGAGATGGCTTCACGAACCTCTGAGTTTTATTATCATTTTATATCTGTCTTGACTTTTAGGTGTCTGTTCTTACTGTAATTTATTAGATGCTTAGATCTGGTTAATCAAGTCCCTGATTGTTAAACTTGATTCTTTTTTTGTTTTGGAGCTTATAAAACATTTGCACAAAATGTACTTGTTTATACTAGTATATAGGGGAGACACTGAGAAATGTTTCCAGAAAACAGGAATGGCAACATTAGGGAGGATTTGGATCTTGCCCATGAAACATACAGGCTTGCTTTGTTTTAAGGAACTTTGAGGCTAGCAAAATTGCAGGATAACTAAGTAAGGATTATTTATTTTATGATGTGTTTCTTTAAGTGGTGAGTTCCTTTCTTGCTTTTAAATATCTATGCAGAGATTCATTTTCTAGTTGACAAAATCAAAAGGGGGTGAGGGGCAGGGAGAGGCACAAAACTTGAAGCATTCAGAGGAATTCCATTTTAAGCTCGCTCAGAAGTGACTTCTGTGGAAATCAGGGTTTGTTGGCAGACAACTTTTTAAGAGCAAGCAAGGCCCACCACTCCAAGTAGGCATGGGGAGCTGCTCCTCAGCTCAGTCGCCAAAGGAGGTGGGAATGTTGTTTGCAACCTGGTCATCTGGACGAGAGAAACCCGGGCAGGTGTTGAGTCCAGGATCACTTCAAACTGCCGTCGTCTGGCATGCCTGCGGTGTCCTGTCTACGTATCTGTGTGAATTACAAAAGTGCACATCCCGAGGGACAAAACATACCAATTGGAGGAAAATAAGAGGTGAGACTGGGAACCAATTTCCTGAAATTGAAAATACAAAAAGCATAATTTTTCCAGTTCATTAATTCAAATTGACATTGCAAGGTTTGCAAAGACCAAGAGAGGGCCGTGCCATTTCACGACACTTCAAAACCTGTTCACGTGAGCAGTAAATCATGCTATGACGGGGAGTCATTCAGCTCTTCGGTAAACGCACAGGCCTGCCACCCTGGGTGTAGCGTACCTGGAAATGGGAAGAGTTAAACTGAAGGTGTTTCTAAAATGTCACCACTGCTCGGTGACACCGGATGATATGTTTATCCATTCATTATCACCGAGAACACCTGGGGCGGTGCTCAGGAAATCAGATAGTGCCTTTTAAAATAATTATAAAAGAAGCATAGATTAGCAAGCTGAGGGGAGGATAGACAATCCTGATTCACGATGTTACTAATTTTGATCTGTTTGGGGGCATCAGCTTCCAAGTCACAACAGTGTAATAACTGACTGCAACTGTCAGCAGTGCTGCGGAGACGGGGTGCCAAGTGTGACGATTTCCAAAAAAGCAAATGTTTCCCTGCAGATGAAATCCAAGCGTTCATTTGCTGTTTGTAAAATTAAGACACTCCACGGGCGGTGTGTCTGGTCCCGCTTCCCGGCTGCGTCTTTTCTCTCTCCGACATCGCGGCTTGGGAGAAGCAGAAGGAAGCGCTCTGGACTGGGGCCCAGGAGACCCGGTTCTGGCCTCGCCTCTGCTCCTGATCAGGCCAGGGACCTTGGAGAAGCCTGATCTTAATTTTTCTTAAGTGTGAAATGAAGGGGCGGTTTCCCAGGCTCCTTCTTCTTTAAGATGTGTGCTCTCTGAAATTCATTCAACACTGGACATTTTATCATAAGCACTAGGGTATGTGGGGGAGGGGAGCCTGGGAGAAGTCGGCTATTTTATTTTTAACCTTCAAAGGAATTTAGTTGAGCAGATGCTACCCTGAACTAGTCGGAGTAGAAAAGGAATGATATGCCTTTTAAAGGGCACATCTAGCATATCTGCTGGGGTAAAGTAATTCTGGCAATGCTTCAAAGGATATAACTTTTGATGGTAAAGTAGGGAGGCTATGGAATGAAATCACATATGGCAGGCTGTCAAAGTCTCCTAGACTTTCAGTACATTTATATAAGTGCAAATGGAGGCTGCTTAGATGGAGTCCCTAGCAATTTCCTGCGAAGACTGCTTTCAGATTATCTGATATTATTTGACTAAATTATCTCTGTAGAAGCTGAGGACAACTTTTATGATCAAATATTTTGAAATTAGTTTTCCTCGTTGGCAGATTATCTGAAATATGAATTGCTCTCGTTTGAGCACTCGAAATTGAAAGGCCTTGGTAATAGCAATTATGTGAAAACAAGGGTGCGGAAGTGCTGTATATCATGCTGAAGGGGATGTGTTTATAGGTCAGCCGTGTCAATAACCGTAGTTCTCCCCGATACCTTGTCGTTACCCTTTTATTCTGGGCTCCTGCAAAGGACAGACTGACTTTCTTTTAAACAAAAGTACATCATTTTTTAGGATAAATGCTGATTTTACTGTCTCTAGACATTTAAACATAGTCAATTCATATGTATTACATTTCATAGGGTATCTGTGAATCTGAGAAGTATGAAGACATTGAAATTGTATAGCATTCTAAACAATTCTGAGGTGTTATTACCTGTATGACTGACTTGTGTGTTCCTGATGCCTTCTCTGTGAAGTACGCCTATCACTCTTCTCTGTTTGTATTTATTGCCTCACAATGAACGATAATTATAACTAACATTTATTAAGCCCTTACTGTGTGCCAATTATTATTCTAAGCATTTTACTACCATAAAAGTTTATAATCCTAACTACTGTTAGGTACGATTCCTATCCCCATTTTATAGGCAAGCAAACTGACGCTCAGAGAGGTTAAGCAGCTTGCCCAAGACAATACAATTAGGAAGTGACAATACTAGCATTTAAACCCATCTCACTAGCTGCTTCTGGGAAGTTTTAGGTCATCAACAAATAGCATTATTCAAGGTTTATGGATAAGAGAAACTATAAACATGGAGCAATTAAGCATCCTGCTCAGGACCATGAAATAGTTATTTTTACAATGCCAGTACATATAAATGAACTTCAGAAAACATCAGTAAAGTTGCAATGATATACCTCAAAATTATCACATTCAACGTTATTAGAAATATTCCAAGATTCAACAGCAGGGCCCAGTAATCAATAATAAGGGTCTAAACAAAGGGTGCCCATGATATTTGTCACATAGTTAGTATGCATTTATGCATGCCTGCATCTAACCAATACTAAGTGACCTACATGTGCCAAAAACTGCTAAAAACGGAGGCTATTAATAACTAAGGCATAGTTCTTGCCCCAAAGGACTCAATGTCTTCAAGATATTATAGACATGGTAACCAGGCTATAGTGACCTCTGATAGCCGAGCTCAGATAATTTAATGAACAATGAATGTCACATAGAGATGCACTACGAGAGAGAGAGAGAGAGCGAGAGCGAGAGAGAGAGAGAGAAAGAGAGAGAGAGAGAGAGAACAGAGAATGGGGATGACTAACTCTGCCTGGCTTTACCAAGAAATGGCATTTAGGTCAGGCCTTGATGGGCATTTCTCCCTGGAAAAGGGGAAGATGGTACTCCAGGCAGAGGGAGGCATATTTGCAAAGTCATTTCTTATGGCAAGAGAAAAGTCTGGAAAGCTGGGATGGCCACGTGGGAAAGGGTGTCAGAAGAAACTGAGGATGTTGGACTTTCTTTTTTCGACCCTGGGAAGCCATAACATGTTTTAAAGAGAAAGTGAAGTATTAGATTTGTGCTTCAGAAAAATAAAAATTATGGCAAAAAGTTAGAAGATAAATGGCATCTTCCAATTAAAACACCAGTAAATAGTCCAGGGAAGAGATTTACAAAATAATAATAATAATAATTACAATAGGGCACACAAGTACAGATAAAGAAGGGATGGATTTGAGAGGGCTTGTTCAGGTAAGACCAATGCCTTGTGTGGAAAGCAGGAGAAAGTGCATTTAAAACTTAGTTCCGATTTAGACATGTGGCACTGGAGGCGCTCGTGGGACGTCTGTTGAATAAACAGGCTTCAGCGCTCAGGGGAGAGGTTGGGTTCTGAGTGACCGGTTGGGAAGGGTTAGCATATAGATTGTAGCTGGACCCAAGGGAGGCAGGTGAGATTACGAGGAGAATTTGCAGCTCCAGGAGGCAGTGGGGGATGTTGGCCCGGGAAGAGAGAGCAGTGTGTGAGATGAAACACAAATGACCAGTGAGAGACCTGCAGAGCCTCCCCCTCAGGAAGAACCCTGGAAGTTGTCATTAGGAAAGTCAGAGAAAAAGAGATTTTTCCGAAAGGATGAGATCAGATGTCAAAAAGTGGTAATACTGTGAGGACAGAGAAAAGCCATCGTGTCCGCCGGTTAGACGGTTGCAGGGATGTGGCTGTCAGCAGCAGCACCAGTGAAGGCTGAGGCCCACTGGCCTGCAAGTGGCTGCTGAGTGAGAGGCGCACATGCAGCGAGTGAGTTTTGGTCCCTCTCCCAAGCAGTTTAGGGGTAACGAGGGCGAGGCGGGCAGGAGGAGGGTGAAGAATAGTTTGAGGAAAAGATAGGGTGATGGATCTCATTCTTGAGCTTAGATGACTAACATTCAGTTGAGAAGTCGGGCATGTAGGAAAAGATATACTGAAGATTCAAGGCAGAGATAGTCTTTGGACCCAGGTCTCGAAAGGGTAAGTTTAATCGTGTGAAAGGCATGAACCTGGGAATATCTCTTGCTCTTCTTCTGGGAAGAAGTTGAGAAATGGAGTTTGGAGGTGGAAGTAGGGGAAGAGAGAGAACAGTTTTGAAGGAATCCATGTAATCTCTACAGGTGAGGCCAGAAGAAAACTGTGTAGCTACTTTTGCTCAATTGATCAGCAGTGTTGGTCAATGGAGCAACCCACAGAGACACAAAGTAGCAACGACGCCAGGGAGGAGAGATAGGAGCAGGAGAGGCCAGCCACAGGCTCAGTCCAGGATCACTCTCCTTTCTGCCAAACCTGCTGGAAGTCCAGCCAGTGAGAAAAACCCTAGGACATCCTCGGGGGAGTATCCGATTCAGCGGTGGGCCAATGGCTGGTGTGGTTTACTAGTACCACATACTGTAGCATGTTAGTCTCTGACCCCTCCCCTGTTCATTGATGAACAAGTCCACTAAGAATGCCTGAACCCAAGATCCAAGGATTGTACTCATTGTTTCCCCTATGAGCATATAATTTATATAGAAAAGAAAAAAAAGTGAAGAAAAGTATTTTCTGTAATATTTTAAACTTTAAAATCCCATCTGTGCTTCCTGTTTCGCTTCCCTTAAATCACATATAAGCAGCCTTTGAACTTGTGGGTTTTCCAATGGTCCTAATGCTCTCTCCAAATACCGAGGATCTTCCATTCTCTTTCCGCTCATCTGTCTCTCCATACAATCTATACTAGTAAAAGGGTAATATGCTAATTAGACCGGTTAGACCGGTCGTCTTCTGGATGTCCTTCCAGGACAAAGCCACGGTGGCGGGGGCTGAGGCAGATGTAGTTAGGGGCAATCAGGCAGGCAGGCAGAGTGGTTAGGGGTGATCAGGCCAGCAGGGGAGAGCAGTTAGGAGTGATCAGGCCAGCAGGGGAGCAGTTAGGGGCATCAGGCAGGCAGGCAGAGGTGGTTAGGGAATCGGGCCTAAACCAACAGTTGGACATCCCCCGAGGGGACCCAGATTGGAGAGGGTGCAAGCCAGGCTGAGGGAACCCCTCCCTTTTGTGCATGAATTTCGTGCACTAGGCCTCTAGTTAGTTTATAATTGGTGAAAACAATTCTTGTGGAGGTGCAATGTCTGAGAATATTGCTGCCCTTCAGTAGCTCTTAGTAAGGGAAGTGATATGTTTGTTTTGTTATTTGGAATTTATTTTATGGTGAAAATTAAAGACCTTGGGGACTTTTAAACTCTACTTATAATTGTTCTTTTTGTCACAGATTACAAAATAGAAAACCTTAATAATGATAACTAGACTTATAGCTACCATAGTGATGATTTGCTTCATGTCAAAGTAGGTGATGTAGAAAATATAAATTTAAGATTTCAGAATGTACCTCGATACTGTTTTTTGTTTCCTGAGAAAGGGAGCAGAAGGAAGGAAATAAGGAGAGGGACTGGAGAAATAGAGCAAGCTAAACAGGAATAAAAATGTTATTTTTAGCCCCTGACCCACCCCTGTAGCCCATGTCAACCTTTGGGTTGTAGAGTAAAAGCCTGCAGCCAACTGGCGTTTTACAAATATTTAAATGGGATGTGTAAAGTAAGCTGTGATAGATGCCCGCTTGCAAAAGTGGGCCGATTAAATGAAACACATGCCATCGTGTCTGTTTCCAGCTGAGGTTCTGATGTGCGGGATGGCATGGGAGCCAGATTTCCTATGCATTCGGCATCATAAACCACAGTTTATCGTGCCACATGAATTTGTAAAGCTGATTGTTTTATTATATTTGAGCATAAATTCTTCATCCCTTTCAGCTCCACCACCATTCTCAGAGAATACAGGTTTTGTGCTGATACGCTGTTTCCTAGCTCTAGGCCTGGCCTACCCCTACTACTGACTGTAATTTACTTTTTGGTGTCTGTCGCCTAGAGCTTGCCTTCTGACTAGCTTGTTGAGTGATGTGCTAATCCATTATTTTTTTCAGACAAGTGTATCGACCAGTATAAACAGACTGGAGGGCACAAGCCTAAATGAAAGCTATACTTCCCTGAATCATTTAAAAGCCCCAGCGTGGTGGCAGAGCAGAGTAACTGGGCTCTGTACATTAAGTAAAGGAGGGGGAAGTCTCTATAAATAAAGCAAAAAATGGAAACACCCCTGCCTGCAGCAGCTTCGCCCAGGTTTCAAGTGTTCACCTTTATTCACCTCTGTGGGTTTTCTTTTTCACATGATGATCAGAAAAGGCCGCTTTAAAATGCCCTCTTCTAATAGAAATCTACCGTGAAACACAGCATTCAGCATCTCCTGCCATTGGCGAGGCATTCTCACCTGATCCCCAGGTGTCTTTTGCTTGAAGTCACATACATTGTTGTACCATGTTTATACAAATAAAAGCAGAAAGCAGGCGCTCAGAGCAATTCAGCAGAAAAATTAAGCCTAAAATCACCCCTTTCTGAGTCTTTCCCTTTATGAGAGATGTGGGAATTGACCGTCAAATGGGTTAGCGGGAAATAAAATTAATCTTCCTTTTTTTTAAAAAAGTGTCAGCTGAACCCAAGCTCTTCAAAGTCACGAGGTAAAGATTTACCTCATCGCAATGAGGGAAGATACAGCAACTGCTGAGACTTTTGGTGGGACATGCAGATTCAGCCCGGCTCCAAGTAACACTATAGAAAAGGTGTTTTCCGCCTGCAATGACAGCACCCCCAAAGGGAAGTGAGCCCCTGGTGACAAACAGGGGCTCAGCGTTTCCCTGTCAGCTTTGATGCCTGCTACCTTCACAAATCCTTATCCTGGGAATTACATCTCTTCCGACGACCAATATAAAAACCAGAAGCCTGCTCTCCCCACTCTGGCTCGGCTCCTGAGGTCTGAGAGGCAGTGTGTATTTTTCACACTTGCCTTATCCTTAGTGGCCAGATGCCGACCCTGGGGTCTGCGGAAGGATGGGGAGGTGTCAGAACACATTCCTTTATCTCTCACTGGATGGGCACAGTAATCTTCAAGGCCAACTATGAGGATTTTATGCCCCTTTGACAGATTCAGAAACTGAAGTTACAAGTAGTGAGTGCCCAAGCTCACAGAGCTAGTAAGTGGTAAACCAGACTCTACCTCATGGCTCCATCCCTCAGAGCCACTGCCTTTCTCGTCAGAGGTTCCCAACCAAAGCTGAGACTTGATTCTCCTGCTGGGGAAGGAAAAGTCTAGCCTGAGAGTGACATGGTACTCTCTCCTCTACACTGACAGTGAGCATTGCCTTTCCACCAACAACCCAACCCCCGAGTAGCTTTACTCCTTTTAGGGAGAAGGACAGTAACGCATTGTAGAGCAAGAATGTTTGTGGAGACCCTGAGCCACAGCCCTTAGGACAGCTTACAGTCCCTGCACGCCCAAGGACCTGTACAAAGCGGGATCAGCAAATTAATCCTCCCCAAAGCCAAGGGCAATTAAAGGACCCTGTGTGGCCAATTTGTGCCAATTTTCAACATATGACATGGAGTTTGAAATTCACTTCTGGGCATTAGGTAGCATGTTGGGTCAGCATGTTCCTTCTAGTGCTTTCTGAAAGGAAGCTCTGCTGTTTTTGGAGATCTAAACTCACTCTTCCTTTCTCTTCCCACCTCACACAGCAGAACAGCTACTGATATCACCCTCTGCTCACTCAGGGTTTTTGGCCAATGAGGTTAATAATCTACCCTACATTTTTGTGCTAAATAAATATTTATTGACTGACTGACTGGATGAATATCCTCCAACTTCCATAGAGTATTTTGCTCGTATAAATAACCCTGAAGTTGGGGGTTTTCTACTGGGACAATCAATTCTGAACTTTATTTTAATCTTCCACTTTAATGGACCAAGGGGAGGCAGGGTTAGGATCACTTGCAGTTTAGGAAGACTGGTTTTCACTTGCCCAGCCTACTCATCATCTAATGAAACCAGAGGAAAACACAAAAGGTGTTTTCCCAGAACAACACATCAAAATAATGGAGGGAGTTCAAACATTATCAGCATCGACATAGCAGGAAGCTGGAATGAACTTACATTCACTGAGCATAGACTACATGCCAGGCTCAATGCTGGAAGCATTAGCATTAACAGCAGCAGGTTATGTCTGTTTAAGCAAATGGTATGTGCCAGAAACTATACTAAACTGTACATGATTTCTCAGTGACTACCCACAACAATCCTGTGATTCTATCAGCAACACTGTTAGGAGGTAGATCCCACTCACATCCCCATTTATCCAGAGTAATCAGTTCCAGCTAGAAGGAGAGCGCTGATCCCTCTGGTGGAAAAGCGAGGGGTCCCAGGGTGTGTCTCACATGTAAGTCCTTTATTCGCACACCTCAGTTATTCAGACCCCAGACTAAAATGAATAAATAAATATAGAAATAAACCTCTTTGGGGTTCAAATAATAAACCTTTACACTGAGAGAAATGTCTTATTTTATTGGGTGATTTGGGCTGGGCAGTCGAATGATCTACAGGGTCTCAGTATATGACTTGACAGATTTCATATCTCAGTTCCTCAGTATTTTCACCTGTAAAACAAGGATAATTATGCTGGCTGTCTATATAGTATAATGAGAGATAATGAAGATCGGTGAAATATGGATGCATAGAATGAAGGATTCAGAATAAATGTAGTCCTCGGTTCAGAAAATACTATTAGTAATAATGGAATTGTCCTACTCAGAAATAGTTTCCCTATTCAGCTGTGCATTTAAATATGGGTGATCTTTTCCCCCTCATTCAACCAATATGTATTAGACATCTACTCCACAATACTACGGGAAATAAAACAATAAAGAAGTTAGCATCAGTCTAGAAGTATCAACGATAAATAATGTAATGAAATGCTTTCCTTGAATTTTTTTTTGAAAGCTGCTAAAGTTAGAAGTAAAGGACTGGTGTCTGCATGATACCAAACCTTAAGGAAAAATGGAGAAGTTCAAGCAGTAATACCGATGTTTCAAAACATCTAGATGTTTGCTCTCCTATAGATTTACTGTATGGATCTTCTACATAGTTCTTCCATTTTATCTCAGGCTTTCATTATTAATTTGAAGTTCTATGTTTTGTACTTTGTAGAGGAACCATTTACTAAAATCCCTTGGTCAATCATAAGTAATAAACCTTTTTTACTTGCTAGTCTTCAAGCTACAGTCACAATGTTTGTAAACCTACTTGCTATGGTTAGTAATAGTTTTTTATATATTTAAAATGTTATAGGATTTGGACACGGGACAAATCAGGTTAATGCTAGCAGAGTTTATGCACAAGGCAGTTAGGGGTCAGAGAAACCAGATCCCTGGATGGAAATTTCAGAGCAACCAATTCCTTCTCTCCTCATTGGGCACAAGGGAGAAGCTGCCAAAGGTGTGATATAAAAGCCGGCATCTCAGATACGTCAGGTAAGAAAATCATTGTTCGCTCTGCACCTAACCCTCTGCTTAATAAGTTCCCTCTAAGATGACTCCAGGGCAGAAAGGGGAAAGGGAAATAATTGTTGGGCAACTGAGTGAGGCCAGATGGCAGATGCATTTGAAAGTCCTAGTAGTGACCTCTGGGCTACAAACGCTGCAGAGCCTTCCGCGTTGTCTACCTCAGCCTGCAGGCTTCCAGCCAGGCCAGTCCCGGGGCAGAACCAGTGTGGCTGCCGGCTGCTTTCTCTACAACCAAGGAAACCATCTCCTGACCATAAAACACAATGGCTCAGCTCACTCAGTTTTCTTACTTAGGAAAATCTTATTTGTATTCCTCCCTGCAGGAAGCTCCATCTCTGGCCTAGTAGAACTACTTTTGCTTTATTTTGTTGGTTTTAGTTTTCCCCCCAAAAAAGGCCCACCTTGTTTTAGTTTCTTTCCGCCAATACTTGGAAGAGCCTGTTTTGAAGAAGCTGTCCACTCCCTCCCCCACCAAACTTGTTAATACATTTATGCTTCTAAACCTAAGTATTCACCCACACATCAAAAGATGTGAACCTTAGCAAGATAAAAGCTGTCCAAACCTGATTTTGTGTCTACGCAGATGGCTATAAACATGACACAGGGGTATTAGTCTTGGCTTCTCTCCACAGACCTGAAAATTGGCCATGCAGAACTGTTTAAAATAGGTAGGAAAAACTTACCCTAAGTTTACTGTTGATGAACACAAGAGAAAGCACGTAATTAATGGAGATGCATGTCACAATAAAGGGAAATGTGTTACCCTTAGCTTCAGAGTCCCAGCCTTGGTACTGAAGAAAGCTAACATTTCAGGGGTGAGAAGGGGACTGCACTCGTTTAGTGAAGTGAGAATCTGTGTCACAGTTTACACGTGCAGTAATTAATTTATACCTTGACAAGTCTTTTAATTAAAAATATGTTTTTGAGCCCTGACTGGTTTAGCTCAGTGGATAGAGTGTCAGCCTGTGGACTGAAGGGCCCCGGGTTTGATTCCAGTCAAGGGCACATGCCCGGGTTGTGGGCTCGATCCCCAGTGTGGGGCGTGCAGGAGGCAGTCGATCAATGATTCTCTCTCATCATTGATGTTTCTATCTCTCTCTTCCTCTCCCTTCCTCTCTGAAATCAATGAAAATATATTTTTTAAAAAAATATGTTTTTGAATTACAAAAGTACCATACAACAAAAATTCAAGCACTATAGACTAACAAAAAGTAGAGAAAGTATCACATCCATTTAGAAAAATATGTTATAAACATTTTTATGTGTATCTTCTCAGATACGTCCCTATGGATTTTTACTTACATATATTTGCTTTATGCTTGTTACTGTTTTATAACATTTTTGAAAATTTAAAATATTATGGACTTTTCACAGTGTTAAAAAATACAGTTGCAAGTAGTATTGATGGCTACATGGCACATCTTCCTATAGGTGTGGTATAATTTATTCAAACAGGCTCTTAATAGTGAGCATTTAGATCATTTCAAAATTTGTACTACTGCAAGCTGTCTTTATGCTGTTAAATATTCCTGCAGCAAAATTTTATGTATGTACTCATTATTATGTTCTCCAGAAAATTTTCCGGAAACTGAGTCAAAAGGATACATATTTTAAGGGATTTTTCCATACATTTGGCCCAATTGCCCTCAAGAAAACTGATACCAATCAACTTTCTCACAGTACTATATTAGATTGCCCATTTCTTCACACCTGTGCCAGCACTGAATTTTACCTTTAAAAAAAATAATAAATTTTAAATTATTTTTTTACAAGAAGTTTTCATGTCTGCTCTAAATTTGAATAAGGATGATCCTTAACTGTTCTGTAACTCAGTGGAGAGCCGATGGCTGGGACCGATGAGGAGAGGGGCAGTGCTGTCGTCATGTCGCTGTAGCGTTTGCACAGGACTTGGCCCTGTTCCTGACGTCCATGCAACAGAAATATCCTTATCCCAGGGTTAACTTCCTACGTCTGTGGTATTTGCCCTCTGTGCTTCTAGTTTGCTTTCCTGTTCATCCTGGAAAAGACAGAGCAATAATAAAAGACAGAGTTCAAGAGTTGTTTAACCCTAACCCTTCTTCCCTGAAATCACTGTCTGTGTTTTTATGTGTTTGTCTGTCTCTGTATAGCACCTTGCAAATTTTCAAGGTTCTGCTCAGAGAAAATGCAAAACTCAAAGTGGATATTAAGATACTGTGTGTGTCACCTGACAGAAAAAAAAGCAGGCTTTATTTTTACATAAGTATATATATAGAGAGAGACAGATCCCATAACTAATGAGGAAATTCCTGTCTTAAATCAGAGCTTCAAAAATAGTTTTACAGAAAAGCCATAGAGAGCATAGAACACTTGAAGCAATAAAGGCATTTCAATGGACTAGTTGGTTTTACTTTAAAAAAATAACTGCAGTTCTTCACCTCACAGCTTCTTTTGGCGCTAGATATTGAAGGACATTTTTGCTACCAGTTTTTTAGTACTGGGGGGATATCATATGTCCTGCCATGTCAGTATTGTTAATATAAGGGACAAGAAGAATCCTGTGCGGAACCCCAGATGGATAGAAAGCCCTTGTCTTCTGATACCTTTGTTAGTTTGGGGAGCTGATAGGATGAAAGTGAACAGTTGTTCTGTAGGTCTAGGGTTATTATTGGAGGTTGCAGGTTCTAAGTTCTAACATTGTCCTATATAATAAAAGGGTAATATGCAAATCAACCGAACAGCGGAATGACTGGTCGCTATGATGCGCACTGACCACCAGGAAGCAGACACTCAATGCAGGAGCTGCCCCCGGTGGTCAGTGCGCTCCCACAGGGAGAGCACAGCTCAGCCAGAAACTGGGTTCACAGCTGGCAAGCACAGCGGTGGTGGCAGGAGCCTCTCCTGCCTCCATGGCAGCACTAAGGATGTCCAACTACCAGCTTAGCCATCAGTCAGACAACCCCTGAGGACTCCCAGACTGAGAGAGGGTGTAGGCCAGGCTGAGGGACCACCACCCCCCCACTTCGAGTGCAGGAATTTTGTGCACCGGGCCCCTAGTATAATTATAAGAGGTCATTTTCAGTTTTAAGATCAGAGAAAGAGTAAATTAAGAGCATGCCATGTGTGACCAGTGGAAGATCAAGCATTCACTCAAATAAACCTGTTCTGTTCAAGGTTATATAAAATGTATCTGTTTTTTGGCAACAGAGAGTTGCAACCTGAGAGTGAGAAGGCTAAGAAATCATCTGCCATGCCTCAAAATAGGAAAAGAAATATGGGTGACTGTAAAACTATCCCTTGATATGTGTAAGTATTCCTGCTTAGTGGTCTTTTGATAAAGATATGCAATATCTTTCAGCAAACAATTTATAAAATAGCCTCATAAGAATTGACCTATAAAGGAAAAGATGAACTAATGGCATATCAATTATTCATACTTCATCTAGTGAATGTTTAGGTGTCATACCAGCACAGTGGAGGAGTTTTTTTTTTCTTCTCAGTCTATGTTAACATCTCAAGGAGCTGGATGCTTTGAAATTCCTTGAGATGTTACTTTGTTTTTAAATAACCTGATCTTTTATAAATTGTGTGATTTCTTAGGAGGCTGAAAACAAAAACCTGCCTTGTGAGTGAAAAACAAAACCAAACTAAATCAGAGCCACACTACTTCTGCAGGAATCTTAAGCTGTGTAATGTTAACCCATTATCAGAACTAATGTCATTGTTCCGAAGGGTTTGCCTACTCATAATTTCTTTTACTTCTCCACTGAGAGTCATGCTGCTACTTAATGCATTTTAGATAGAGTATGAGTCTCAAAATGTGGGCTTTGAAACTCTGGCAAAATATCCAAAGGGCCACTGCAAACCATTATGTCCAATGGCTTAAAAATCGGATTATCTTTGGGTCGTCCCTGGACTTCTATTTCTTTTCATACCTTTTTATTTTCGTTTTCTGATTTTACTTTCAGTTATAAAAAAACAATGGATGATCCTATCCTGATATCTGTGATTATTGGAACTATTAAATGGTGATATATTTTTCTGTTGTCATTTAGATCCAGGGTCAGTGGTGATGAGGCACCTGACAGGGGACCTCGGGAGTATTTTTTAAGGAACAGTCCATCATAAAATGCCTTAAAACTTGGCCTCAACTGCTTTGTTTTTTCTAAGGAGGGGAAAATGAGACCTCTTGTTTTATTCTCTTACTAATGTCTTCTTTTAAGAACATCAAATAGCAACACTCTTCACTGCTGAAGCAATCAGAATAGTCTTACCAACTGCTGGTGCACAGGCAGTGCTTCACGTCCCTAAAGGACTCGCTGCAGACCCCCTGCAAAGTGCATTCTCTACTCCTTATTTTTTTAAAAATATATTTTATTGATTTCGGAGAGGAAGGGAAAGGGAATGAGAGAAACATCAATTATGAAAAAGAGTCATTGATTGGTTGCCTCCTGCATGCCCCACACTGGGGATGGAGCCCGCAACCCGGGCATGTGCCCTTGATCAGACTCAAACCTGGGACCCTTCAGTCCAGAGGCTGATGCTCTATCCACTGAGCCAAACCAGCCAGGGCTCTACTACTTTTAAAAGATGAATTGACTTACCCAAATTTATTTGCAAAATAATTTTATGAACAGGTAATTTTTTACCAAATAAAGGTGCCTGTAACAGGTAATTAAGAGGAACAAATAGAATATAGTAACTAAAAGATACTGTTGAATAAATTAAATCAATAAAAGTGATATTTTTAAGAAATAGTAATATATTTATATATAACTATATAAATTTGTAACCACTTCCTAGTCTTCTATTTCATTTGAATCTGACATTCATTAAATAGTAGATGTTCTAGTAGTCTTTAGGAAGGAGGTATACTAAAATTGTTCTTTAAGACTTCTTCTCATTTGTAAAAGGGTAGAAAGGAACTATTGCTTTTAGATGAAAGAATCCTACTTTTAAGAAGAGAAAAAAGTACAAAATGAAAGTGTATTTATGAAAAGTTACATATAAATTCAATTTTAATAAATTATATTGAATTTTAAATGTATTTAGAAACATCTTTAGTGGAGCATAGAATGAATCCTTTTGGAAAATTAAGAATTATTTGTAACTAGAAGCCCAGTGCATGAATTCGTGCACCAGTGGGGTCCCTCGGCCTGGCCTGCGGGATTGGGCCAAAACTGGCTCTCCAACATCCCCCAAGGGGACCCGGATTGCAAGAGGGCGCAGGCCAGGCCGAGGGACCCCACTGATGCATGATCGGGGCCAAGGAGAGACGTGGGAGGTTGTCCAGCCAGGGAGGGACCACAGGAGGGCCTGTCTCACTCAGTCCCTATCAGCGGGACCCCAGCAGCAAGCTAACCTACCGGTCAGAGCGTCTGCCCCTTGGTGGTCAGTGCACGTCATAGTGAGAGGTTGAGCAGCCTTAACATATCTTTAGCATATTGCACTTTGATTGGTTGAATGGCCGACCGGATGACTGGACACTTAGCATATTAGGCTTTTATTATATAGGACTAGTGGCCCGGTGCACGAAATTTGTGCACATCAAAAGGGAATTAATTGGAGGAAATATTTTAATATTGCTATTTGCCCTTTCTCTATAATAGAAGTGTCAGTGATGAAAGAAAATTAGGAAAATGTATATGAAAATCTCCCTCCTGTCAGAGTCTGGGGTGCACTGCGGGACCCAGAGTAAAGTCCCCGCCCACCCGCATGCGCCTCAAAATCATGTGAGACCCAGACCTAGCTGGCCCCACCCCTGTCAAGCCCTGCAGGGCAGGGGGCACAGCCTCAGGTTCCCTGGCCTGGCACCAGGCAGGGGGCACAGCCTCAGGTCCCCTGTCAAGCGCCCCTGGGCGGGGGGGCGTGGCCTCAGGCCCTCCAGCCGCAGTGCGAGGACAGGAGGGCACAAGGGTGTGAGGGCATGACAAGCATTTGCATATTAGCTCTTTATTATATAGGATGCCAACATACTTTCTAATGTACCCTTTTTTTTAGTTTGGAATTTGAAATTTATAATTTTCTTTAAACAATTCTTGCCAGTAAATAAACAAGTTAGGTAGCAAGTGTGCATATGTGTGGACTTTATTTGGACTCAATATGCATTGGCTTTATTAGGCAGAAAAGACTATGCTTTCTACACCATGTGGTTTGTAAACCTATATTAAAATGGATACCAGGAAATTCAAGAGAAATATTAGAGACACTCCAAAAAGGCATTGTGCAGAATATAGAATGTGGATCAGCACCAGGATGTCCTGAAAGACTAGAGGAGGTGGCTCGGGTCAGAGTTCAGTAACAATCCCAGGCTCAACTCCCCAAACAAGGAACCTTTTTTTATAGCTGAGTGCCTATTGTTGTTCTTTTATACTTTCTTAAATAATTTCATCTGTCTTTTGGCTTATTTTTCCCATCTGTGTTTTCTCTAAATATATTAATTCACCTGGTTTCAATCTGAAACCATTTTTGTGCCCCTTATTTCTTCCAAGATAACTTTAGTCTGCTGTCAATGGAGTAGGATTCCTGTGCATCCATATTTAGTTTTGTTTACAAATTTAATTATTACATAATATATACGATTTTATGTTATTCATTGTAAAGGACAAATTCACTTAATATTGTGCTTTACCCAGGCAAGGAAGCTAGCAGTTATTATCCTGTAGAAATTCTGTAAGTGGCAGGCTAATGTTTTTAAGATTACAGATACTTGAATCAACTGTCTGGATTCAAGGCCCAGTTGTCACATATAGTGACTGAGTGACATTAAGTGATTATGTATTCTACATGCTTTAATTTCCTCATCTGCACAATGGGAATTATAGTGGAATCAACTTCATAGGACTGCTGAACTGATTAACTGACATAATCCATATAGTACACTTAGCAGAGTGCCTGGCAATTATTATTATTAATATTACTAGAGGCCCGGTGCATGAAAATTCATGCACTTGGGAGGGGGGTCCAGGACCCCTTTGGGGATGTCCACCTGCCAGCTTAGACCTGCTCCCCGGGGAACCAGGCCTAAGCTTGCAGTCAGACATCCTTCTGGCATCCCGGGAGCCCTTGGGCAATGTCCAACTAATGGCTTAGGCCTGCTTGAACATCCTTAGTGATGCTGCAGAACAAGGAGAGGCTTCCGCCACTACCCCTGTGCTGGCCAGCCATGAGCCAGCTTCTGGCTGAGCAGCGTTCCCCACATGGAAACGCACTGACCACCAAGGGGAAGCTTCTGTGTTAAGTGTATGCCCCCTGGTGGTCAGTGCACATCATAGAGACCAGTCACTCCCGGTTGTTCTGCTGTTAGGGTCAATTTGCATATTACCCTTTTATTATATAGGAGGATTACTAGAGGCCCGGTGCATGAAAATTCATGCACTGGGAGGGGGGTCCCTCAACCCGGCCTGCCCCCTCTCACAATCCAGGAGCACTTAGGGGCGGGAGGTGACCTGGTGATCATGAGAAGGCGACACCCCCATCACACCTCTGCCGCTGCCACTGCCGGCAGTGCAAGCCTTGGCCAGTCCTGGTTACCTGAGCCTTGGGCTGCCCTGGGTGGCTGGGCAGCCGCCAGCTGAGGCTTGCCTGCACCTAGGGCATCTGCTGGGCAGCCGCCATCTGAGGCTTGCCTGCACCTAGGGCATCTGCTGGGCAGCCGCCATCCGAGCCTTGCCTGTGCCTCGGGCCAGCCCTTGGCGGCTGGAGGGCTGAGGGTACTGGGCAACTCTGGAGGCAGGCGCCTTGCCACGCGCCTGCCACCCAGGCAGGGCTGAAGGGACTGGACGCTGCCATCTTGTGTCTGTAGGCACTGACATCTTGAGGATGTGGCAGTCAATTAGCATATGCCCTCCTTATTGGCTGTGGGTGCCGACATCTTTGCAATGACATGAGGGTCAATTAGCATATTCCCTCTTTATTAGATAGGATTTTTCTCATCATCATCCCATCAAAGCAAATTCTCAACCCATTGGAAACAAATTACTATGTATATGCTCCTTCCAATTCTGATTTCAGTGAAAACCTGTAGTATATCTTCTCTCCCAAATAGATTTTTTAAGAAGCTAATTTTAAGTCTTCTTTTTGATTGGGTCTCTTTAATCCCAAACAATTAAATAGTTCCCCAAACGATGAGCTCTCCCTCTTCCCCCCAAAAAATAAAAAGAAAATGTAAGTCCTACAGCTTCAATAGCTAAAACTGCTCTAGTTGCTTTAGGGTCCCTGACTACAGAACCTCAAATGAATCCAGTGTTTACAGGAACTCGGCACCTTGCGCACAAATGTTTGCTCAATCCAGTTTACCAGACCACATGACTTCCTTGCTACCAGAGAAATGCTGTTACCCAGCCTACAAATTATTTATCTTAGTTGACAGTGTTCCCTGAAATTAAGTTGTTTTTTTTTTCCCCCATCATGTAATTAGTGTTTTAAAAATAAAGCCAGATTTTTGTATGGCTTGGGAGCGTGAAAATATAAGGCATGTTTTTCTAATTATGAAACCGCTGTCAAGCAGGTCTATAAAGCAGATGCACTTCGCAAATTAGAGGTTGAATCCAAGGTTCCTATGGCTCTAAAATGGCTCTGTCTTTGGCCACCACCGCAGCCTGCAGCAGCTGCACGCAGGTGTGATGTGAGCATATTGTCTCCAAGACCAAAGTTCCCCTGTAATCCTCCCAGATGCAGGGCAGATCCAAATATCCTTCGGCAGTCAGGTTCCATGTTGGCACCACCTGCCAGCAAAGACTTTCCAGAAATTGACTATGGATGCTTGATCTTTCAAGCCTCCCACAGACCCAAGTCCGCCTGACATAAGGATTTAGTTTAATTTCTCAAGCTGTCAGATGGTTCATCTTGGGAACTCTCTCACTTTTCTTATTGCTACTTAATTCCTTATGCTGATACCAACTTATAGGTTTTCTGAAAGCTATGAGAGACTCTTTACCTAATCTGGCTTTGTCATAACTAGATTTTTTATGACTAAGCTCACAATGTGAATTAGGGTAGCTGAGGGAACACCCCCTTGTCTCTTATAGTCAGACTGGCTATCTTATTAATAGAACTGATATTAGAAGATCTTCTTTCTCAAACCTCTGTTCTGTTGTAAAGAAATATAATTTGTTCTTGTCCTCATCCTCCCAAAAATATGTACCTGAAAGCAGATACAGTGGTCCCCCCTTATGGGGAGGGGATACATTATATGTTTTAATACCTGCATTGGATGCCTAAAACCACAGATAGTAGTACCAAACCTTATATATAGCATAAAGTTTATGGCTTCTCTTTGGCATATCTGAATTGTCAGCATCACTACTTCTGGGCTTTGGGGTCATTATTAAGTAAACTAAGGGGTTTTTTTTTAACACAAACACTGGGATACTGTGACAGTGGATCTGATAGCCGAGATGGCTATGAAGTGATTAACAGGTGGGGAGTATATACAGCATGGATACACTGGACAAAGAGCTGATTTATGTCCTGGGTTAGAGTGGGTGGAACCGCGTGAGTTTTCATTGAGCTACTCATAACGGCACACAATTTAAAATTTATAAAACTTGTTGCATTCTGGAATTTTCCATTTAATATTTTTTGAACATGATTGACCATGGTTGACTGAAACCCTGGAAAGCGAAATTGTGGACAAAGGCATACTACTGTGCATTGAAATGTCTTTCCATTTCCTTTTCAGCTTCAATGTCAGGTTTATCTAAAGGAAAGTTTCTGCTTTATTTTTTCCTCCAGTTATTTAAGGGAAATTCTCTGCTTTCTTTTTTCTTATGTTTGAAACAATGCAATGACTTTTCTGGTTGGAGAATAATGTCTGTCTTCTGTTAAGTAGAGTCAGTTGAATGAGGATCATCTCCCTGACCATGAGAGATGGGGGGAAATGAAATTCTATTTGTGGCTGAATAGTGCTTATGAAAATGAAGGGCAATCAATAGAAGAAGCTAGTCCAGCCAGAAAATGGTAAAAAAAAAAAAACACCTCCTTCAGACAGCAACCTTCAAATATTTTATCCTAATTGCTGATTTCCATGCTGGTCAAGCAGGATGAGGTTCTTTGGTTACGTCAGCACACACCCGGGAAACTTGCCTAAAATTACTCATGGTTCAATGAGTGGCCTTGATTACAATATAAGTGTTCTCAGCTCAAGCCAGTGACCTTGAATCAAAGCATTGCTTCATGTGCATTTATACTTCCTGACCCCACATCCAGTCTCTCCTGTCACCAACTACTACGCCAGCCTTCACTCATTCATTTACCTATTATTTATTCATAAATATTTACTGAGCACCTCCCATTGGCCAGGCACTGAAATAGACCTGGAGAAAGTGCACATTAGCAAACACCAATAAATGTTCATGATAGCTCTTATTTAAGCACAGCCTCAGCTTCCTGGGGAGCATCACTCCTTCACCACAACCTTTATTTTAAAGGGATTCCCTTCATTTTAAGGCAAACTCACCCACCTTTGTCAGCTGTTCTTAATTGTGTGGGACTCTAAGGCCAGTTTTACCTCTTACTCCCTCACTGTCAATCTACCCTGATCTGCTTTGCTCTGTGCTTCTAACTGGCTTAAGAAAATCAGCTGCTGATTTTCACTGTGGACTCCTTGGCATGCAGGCTTAGCCTGTGGGAGCGCCATACAAACATTTATACCAATCTATGCATTGGTTGGACCTGAGGGTGGAAAAGCTGAGTCCTCAGTTAAGGTGAGATTGACTGACTTGGAAAGAACAAGATCCTGGCAGTGTGTGGGTGGCAAACACTCCGCATCCAACTACTAAGGCGGTTGACTACAAATAGGCCCCCAATGTGAGCAGAAGCAAAGTGCAGTTTCTGTAAGGTGCCTGAGGCTGTAGTGTTCTAGGTCTTTCTGTATCTTACTGATCTAATTTAATTTGATTCTCACCACTTAATTACACTGGTAGAAACCACTTGTAGGAAATCTTCTATCTACCATGTCTAATTAGTATGTTCCCCCCAAACTGAACTCTGTGTCACTGCAATTTACCTCAGCACAGGGAAGCTCTCAGTCTCAGCTATTCTTCTCATAGTTCCCTCTGGAGGGAGAATATATATAGCATACCTATAGCCTGGAAATAATGTGGCTGCCCAGAGAGAGAAAATCCACAAGCAGGAAAGGAGCAGTCTCTGGACTGGCCCTGTTGCTAAGGGTATATGTGTACTTATGTGAAGACCATGTGTGTCTTCCTCTCCAAATACTTTTACCAACACACTGTATCGCGTTTATCTTCACAGGATTGGTGTGCAGTAGAATGAGTAGATATTACAACTCATTTTTACATAGAGAGGGAAGTGACAGCTTGCTGATGGACCTCTAGGAGATTAGATGTGAATTTTTTAAATGACATTAACATACCAAGTTCTCCCCATATCTCATATGGGCTAAATCAATGGCATTCTCTTGGAGTGAGTGGCCTAGATCATGGAGCTCTATAAAAATTATCTTCTTATCTTCCTGGCCTGTGTGGCTTAGTTGGTTGAACATTGTCCCATGCACCAAAATGTTGCAGGTTCAATTTCCCACGCGGGGCACGTACAGTAGGCAATTGATCAATGTTTCTCTCTCCCTCTCACCATCCCTTCCTCACTCTTTGTCTCTAAAAAAAAAATAAATAATAATAATAATCAATCAAAACATATAAAAAGATAGTGTTTTAAATTGTTTTCTTCTTCTGTAGTCTCCCCCCAAATATTTTTTCTCCCCAAACAAAGGGGAAATCAACTTTCTGACACTGACAATCAAGTATAGTCATTGATTCAATGGGTATTTATAAGACCCTGGAATGTTGCTGAAAGGAATATGAAGAAATGTAAAATGTATTTGAAAATATAAAACTTCAATGTGATGCAGAGCCAGATGTGATGGCTGAGCGCTGGATGAGTCAGTGCTGTGGGAGGTCAGAGGAAGGAAGAACACAGTGTGCTCAATAGGAGAGGAAGAGATGGGATTTGAATGGGCAGGGACAAGTGAGTGAAAGCAGAATCAGCTTGTAGAAGGGCATCCAGATGCGGACAGCCATGTGAGCAAATTCTAGAGATGGAGATTGACAAGGTAGTTTAGGGGACAGCAAGTAGGTGAAATAAAGACAAAGATTTTCATAGAGATTAGGTGGGAAATCATTTCAAGGAGGTGGACTGGGGAGTCTTGTTTTGATGGAAATATAATAATCCTTTAAGGATATTCTGAATAAAAGAATAAAACAAATATAATAGTTTGGGCCAAACAGCCATGCTATCTCAAAACTTCATGTTTTACAAATATTACAACCTCTGCAAATCTCACTTCTTCCAGATACTCCCTATGTATTCTTGAAAAACTAACTCAGCCCTGTGAAAGTTTTGCAGCCTTCCTTAGGGAAAGGTTGTTCCTCCCCCTTCGAAGTAATGCTGAAGACACAGGTACTGGAAGGTAAGGCTTGTGGTGACTTCCTCTTTGCATTCCCATCTATAGCAGTGGGCCTGGCCTGGGGTTGGGTTCTCTCTCAGACTGCATGCTCCCTTGAGAGCAAGTCAAATGGTACCGCCTATCATCTATTGGTGTTTGCTCTGTAAGGGGCATTGTACTAGATGCTTTACATATACATATTTACCGTCATCTCTGATCCTCTTAACCATTCAGTAAGGTATGTGTTACATCCATGTTGGAGCTGAAGAAATTAAAATTTGCCACATAGCTATTAAGGGGCAGTGATCTTGGCCTCCAAAGCCCATTCTCTTTGCTTCTACCAGTTATTTTCCCATGTTTTAAAGGCTTACAGCACCTGTCACAGTGCCTGATACATGGGAAATGCTCAGTGTATGTTTGCGAATGAATGAAAGGAAAAGTACTGGGGAATAATATCAATGGGTAGAGAATGTAAGGCCTGCAGATCTTTAGTTGGATATCAAAAGCCTCACTGCTGGCATCCACCAATGCATGTTCCCGTGAGACTGTAGATGCCAGCCAGCCCCAGTCCATCCTCTGCAGCAAGCCAGGGCCAATGGGCATCCTCACAATCTCACACCTTCCCCAGCTTCCAGGCTCCCCTTCAGTACAATGAGGAAACTGGATGAGGTGATTTCTAAGATTTCTTCTACCTTTTGTAAGATCTAAGAAATTAGCATGTGTAATTGAGTTGACGTTAAAATACAAAAAACACTACTCCTCTTACCCTTCATGGGAGTTTTTGCAATTTATAAGAGGTGATCTTCATTTGGAATAATATTGGGCAACATGGGAGGTTTGCGGGAAGAGATGCTGCCCAGCAGGTGATTCTGTTCCATGGAGCGCCCAGAGCTGACTTAGGTGCCTCAGCCATGAGCATCTTATTCATAGTAACCCACACTACCTCTCTCATAATACACTTCATGCATTATATTTCTTTTTTGTCTGTTTTGCCCATTAAAGAGGGTGTCTTCAGGAGTAAGATGTGTCTTTTATCTCTGAATACACTCCTGGCACCTAGTCAGAGCTCAAATATACTTTGGCTGAATGAATGCATCTGCTTATGTGCTGTTAAACACATCTTTGTTAAAAAGAGAGCCTTAGGATCAGCTGCTTCTACTCAGTAATTACCCTCATATTCTCCCACAAGAGATTCAAGGATCCTTCCCAGAACTCTGCATCTCTCCTTGGTCCCTCCACTCAGCCACACCCCCCGCTTTTCTACTCCTGCGATTTGAGGGACCCAGACCCAGACTGTGCCTCCCAGCCTCCTGCCTGGGAGGAAGCATGGACCCTCTTTGGAGCTCGGCCCTGAGAGCCTCACTGAGGATGGGCCTCACGTCAACAGAACTGCCTTCGGAGAAAATTAAAAAATTTTCATCCTAGATTTTAATCATATTCTTCATCACATTAGTGATAGCAGTCATTCCCAATGTCTAAAGACCTTCTCTTCGTTCCCATGTAAATTGCAGCTGGTGTTTCGGGAAGGAGTGAGAGGGAAGGAGTGTGGGTCAGTAAGGGGAGAAGACACACAGAGCCACCCAAAAGCAATAAGGAAAAGGACTTAGGTCCCAGAGGGAAGGTGAAAGGAAACATTCATTTGCCTAAGAGTCCTTATAAGAGGCAAGAAGAAGTCTTGTTATTCCATGTGACCCATTAGAAGTGATTAAAAAAATGTAGTTTTTTTTCTCAAAGCTGGTTTGTTTGGACCTGTGTCTGATCAATGACAGGGTCAGAGTCTAGAACTTCACAGAGATCTTGGAGCAGTAGTTCTGCTTCCATTCTGTTTTGAATCCTTTACTGTAAAATATATGTCATATGCCTCATTTTTTGTAAAATATATTTTATCGTGGTACTTAATTAATGATCACTTTGACTATTTGTGGCAAATGGCCAAAAATGTATCTTCTCTGCCTTTTTTTTAACTGCCAGTGTTTTGAAAAAGCAGATTAGGTAAAAAAAAAAAAAAAAGTACATATATACATATATATATACACACACACATATGTAACTATATGTATGTATATATATGTATATGTACATATATATATACCAATCTGCCATATCTATTAATAAACTGGAGAAATTATCTGTGATTTCTTCTTAAATTATACATTAAGGGCTTCTAAAAATACCATTTGTTTAGAATACTGAAATAATATCTGTGGATTTCAAAGTTAAAGTATATTATATTTATAATTTAGAACATATGCACAACATTTTCAAATTATTTTATGTTTGTTAGTAGAATGAGAGAGAAAAAGAGAAAGGGGAAAGAAGGAAGAGACAGAGATAGAGAGAGGAAGAAAGTGAGGGGGAAAAAATTAAAAAAAAATGTTGATAACTAAATTTTTTAATCAGTCGTATTTATAAATAGATTTTTAAAGGACTCTAACACTGAATCCTCTGTAGGTTGCAGAAATGTTTATGCCAAACGTAAAGGATCCATTACTACCTTACGGTGATACCAGCAGAAGTCTAACATTTCTTTCTTTCCCAAAGCGCTTGCGTTTGGTGAACAGGAAGCTGAGGAGGAAGAGGCCGTTCTAGGCCTTTCAGAGTGTTTGCGCCTTCGCTCCACGGTGAGGCCAGCCCTGGTCTGCTGCCTGCGCCGCCGGAGTTTAGCTGCAGCCCATAAATATGGCAAGTGCAGCGTGTCACATGTATTTGTTTTACACTTACAAATTAGGAGACACATTTACTGTAAATAAGTTAGCATCCAGAGGTTTCAAAGCTAAGAATATGCACGTTCGAAATGTCTTTGCTTTATTTATGCTGTGGCTACCACATTTGTATAAACAGAAAATTACTCCGTTCATGCTTTATTACTTCTTCTTTTGTACCACAGCCTTGACCCCAGTCATCATAAATTGAGAAATAGCGGGGAACTAATGGAGACAGATGGGAATATGGCTTGCCATTTACTCAAATTGGTAAAGTAATTAACCTCAAGGTGCTGGTTTGCAAGAAAAATTGTTGGAATAACTCAGGACGTCGGTAAACAGACTCCTGCTTTAACCAGTTCTGACAACTGCATCATAAACTAGACTTATTCTGTTCAATTGACCTGTCAACATCTTGAGTCCAAATAAAGATTTGTATTACAATGCACTTGCTGAGAAGTGGGAGAACGCGCTGCTGTTTCTTTTCAACCCGGGCGCTGTTCTCTTCCTGCTAGATAAGCGCTGGACTGTCACATAGTCATTCCTCAGCCATTATATTCTTTAGAAATCTTCCATCACGGGTGGGGTGACAGCTTCGTGACAGCAGATGGTAGTCATTTGGCTCCAGAAAATGAAATGAGAAGACATGGGCCAGGCTGGCTGGGCTCATTTGGAACAGCAGTGGACAGAGGCCAGATCTAGGTTTTATTTACCGGGGGGCCCTGTAATGAAGCCAGAGTTGCCTTGGTGGTATGTTGTTCCCTATAGAATGGGGGTGCGGTGGGGACTGACTTTCTGCAGGTTATGTGAATCAAAGGTGGGCTTGTGAAGAGGGTCATTTGACCAAACGACAGTATGTGCCTTTGAAAGATGACAGATTTCATTTGTTCCAAACAGGCCTCTGTGTATGTCCCTGCCCACCTTCACTCCTTCCTGGGAATGGCAGATTCTTCGTTTCCACATTATCAGCTGTGGGCTGTTTTCAAAGCCACGAGTTCAGTCTTGGGGGCACTGTAGCTTCCCCATACTCGGATGAGTCAGTGGGAGGGTTTGACTCATTTAAGCTTGTATGGCGGCTCATTTCGGGTGTTCCCGTTTGCAGTTGAAGCAGTCATCATCATAATAGAAAAAGCTCTTTGTGATATTACCATCACGTTTTTCTGGAAGGCATATGTCATGGGAACGTAAAGTAAATACATTCATTCATGATAGAAGACAACTAAAAGTGTTTCATGGCATCTCAATTTGAAGAAAATTCAGTTCATCCAGAAACATTAAACACCCTGGATTATTGTGCTGGCTTCCCTCATGCCCACACCTATGAAAAAATATTGACAAAATGAGCAAACTCTAACATATTAATGCCCCTGCAGAAGGACAATCGTTGCTTGAGGGACCCATGGCAGGAACAGGGGGTGAAACCATTCCAGCCAGGTTTCCTCTGAGCTGCCAGCATCAGTCTTTCTACCTGGTGGTGATCACCTGAGAAGACACAAAAGCACCTGCTCTTTCAATGGGTAGATGCAGAGCTGCCTTGCCTGAGAGTTTTTGTGTAGCCCTATTTAGAAGAAAAGGGACTCAGTCATTTTTCTTTATTGTCTTCAAATTGTATTTTTTGAAAGTCTATCTAAACATCCATAAACTTCTTTATTTGAAATAAATATCTCTATGCTTTCTGCAATGTTGCCTATATATTGAACCTTACCAGGTAGTTTCTTTTAATTCTTCTGTAATCTCTGAAAAAGTACTTCCAGCTAAGACTAACTACAAGTTCGGTTCACTCAAATGCTGTGATTTGTCAGAGAAAGGCAAATTAAAATCACAATGAAACGTCACTTCACACCTGTCTGAATGACTATCACCAATAAATCAACAAATAACAAGTATTAAAGGGGATGTAGAGAAAAGGGAACCCTGTGCATTGCTGGTGGCAATGCAGATTGGTAGAGAGCAGTATGGAGTTAGCACAAAATTTAAAAATAGGACTGCTTTATGACTCAGAGATTCCATTTCTGGCAACATATCTGAGGAAACTCAAAATGTTCATTCAAAAGAATATATGCACCCCTATGTTTACTGCAGCATTATTTACCATAGCCAATCTATGGAAGCAACCCAAGTGTCCCTCAATGGAAAAGTGGATAAAAAAGCTGCGGTACATATAGGGTGTCCAAAAATAATGTATACACACACTTTAAATGATTACAAAGGCAGTGTTTATTAAAATACATTTAATTTTCAAAATTGAGCTATCAGTTGTTAAAGTGTGTATATATATTTTTGGAACACCCTGTATATATAATGGAATATTACTTGGCCAAATAAAAGAACAAAATCTTACCATTTTCGACAGCCTGGATAGACATAGAGAGTATTATGCTAAGTGAAGTCAGTCAGTCAGAGAAAGACAAATACCATATTATTTCACTTATGTTTTGACTTAAAGAACAATATAAATGAACAAATAAAACAGAAACAGACTCATAGACACAGAGAACAGACTGATGGTTGCCAGAGGGGCGGGGGACTGGAGGATTGGGTAAAAAAGGTGAAGGGATTAAGTACAGATTGCTGGTTACAGAATAGTCATGGGGATGTAAAGTACAGCATAGGGAATATAGTGAATAATATTGTAATAACTATGTATGGTGCCAGGTGGGTACCAGAAATATTGAGAGGAATACTTTGTAAAATCTATGATTGTCTAACCACTATGCTGCACACCTGAAACTAACACAAAATAATATTTAATATAAAAAATAGTTGTGAAGGCAAAAAGAAATGTGATTGGCTGAGTGAATATGAAGTCACTTCTCTTGAGGAGTGGATGATCACTGTTTAACTCAGAAGAACACATGTTCTCCCTCTTCCCAGGAGAACAGCACATTCAACTTTATTGGAATCACCTTTATTTTGGCCATTTCCTAGTCCTAGGTGCCTTTTCCAAAGAATAAGGCTCACATTCCAGTTTTTCTATCCTGTCCGCAGCTCTTTAACCGTTCCTCTACCTGTGCTCTCCTAAAGACTGGGGTTCTCAGACTATTAAATATGCCTGTCTTTCTTCGACTTTGTACCTAATGTTTTTGGTTTCACATAATAATGATGTGTGTGTGTGTGTGTGTGTGTGTGTGTGTGTGTGTGTGTGTGTGTGTGCTTTTGGCAGGTCAACATGCTGTTTTCATCAGATCAACATCTATAAAAATCTAGTACTTAACAATCAAGGTAACATCTCCCAAGACAAGCAATAGTCTTTGAAGAAAATGCCATGAAATTCAAAGCGGCCATATGTTCACTAACCCCTAATGTATGAATTCCAAAATTATAGAGTTGGATATGTTAGGCTGCTGCTTATAAAATATAACTTTGTGCATGTTTTGGTGCTGAGACTTTGTCAGAAGTTAACTTCAAATTGAAGACTACATAAGTGACAATTCATGGGAGTCTTCAGGTTTGTGTTTTGTGGTTGATGGCTGCATAATCAGAAATGGTTGATGACTTAACAGATGATATCAGAAATGTTTTCAAGGTGTCTTATGCCTGTGCCTATTTCCATCATTAAATTAACCATGAGTTAATGTGTGATTGTTAAAGAAAACACAAGGCAGCATTTTACAGTGATAGCTAATGGATTAGCATGGCATTAAATATTTTCCTCCTGGCAGACATAATGTTTTATAGTCTGGCTTTAAAATAAAGGGCGTTTTATATATACTGCAATTTCATTCAGTTATTTCTCAGTATTGGCACATCCATTGGCTAATTCAAATTTCATGTCATCAGCAGAAGAGAGTGCGTTTACCTCATTGCCATCTCTTATTCGGCAAATGTTTTTAGCAGGCAATGGAAGCCATGGCAAGCGAGAATAGGCTCAGTGTTAAGTGGACACCTTTCCATGTTTTTGCATGTCCATGTGACTGTCTGTTAGGTTTATGTGTCTGTGTTTATTTGCTCCTCAACCTATAAGTTGAGCAGTTTAAATCCATTTGTTACCTGAATTGTCTTCTCCTGTTTTAAAACATTTTCATTTACAATCAGACAAGAAGAACAGATGTAAGAGTTGTAATTTAATCATTTTATTGCGATCTTTGTATATTTTGAAGAATTAGGTATTGTACTCATGGGAAGTCATATTTTATGCCTAGTTGGAAAAATGAATAATGTAGTAATATGCAAAATGTAAAGTTTTAGAACTTCACTACTGAGTAAGGCATATAAACTAATGATCTGGTTAAGGTCCCCTGTGCACCATAATAAATATGGACTAAATTTGTCATTATAGCTTTAGACAGAGGTTTCAGGCAACAGATTTAATTAAATCCTTTTTTAATATTCATACTTCTAAACTGCATAATTCCCTTCTACTGTAAAACTGAGTGCTATATTAAAACAAACAAAAACAGCAGATTACTAAATGGATATTAGCGTGAAGCCAATAAGCATTTAATTCTGGAGAGAACTCTGAGGCGGGAGGAAGCTTTGTGGAGCTTGCTCAGGAGATCTTGACTCAGATCTCTTAAGCTAGTTTACAGAGGCTTTCTTCTGTTTCCATGCTGACTTTTGTGGGGGAGATTAGTTATTTGTGGAACTCATAAAGGACATGGGGGCAACTCAAGAAGGCCTTTTGTTAGCCATTAAAGAGTGATGATTATTGAAAAATACAACTCAGACTCTATGAGGAATGCATTGATGACACTGAAGAAGTCTAGAATATTTAGATACTGATAGCTTTTAGGAAGGTTAAATAATAAGGTCCATTATCCTATAAGATTCTGTCCCTCCTATGACTCCCAGCCCAGGGACTAGAATGATCACAGTAACTGTAATTTCTCCTACTAGATATTTATAAGAGCAAATCTGGATGTTTATGTCCCTTTTTTTAGTGATTAAAAAACCATTCTGAATATTTCCAGGGGAACACTTCTTCTGTGGAGGATCATATTATCCATAGAATAACTAAATATTGAATTTTGGAAAGAATTGTCTCATGTGTCCTTAGCGAACTTCATGACCACCCTTGTTAAATAACCAATCAAACTCCACTCCCCAAGGTCAAATTACCAGTGGGATTTGTAAGTCTGCTTCACAGCTGACTAAATATTCCCATAATGTATTTTACCCACCTGTGCTGGATTTTTTTGTATCTACATTTTTCAGCCCCTTAAACAATCTCCTCTCCCCAAAATTGAGTTCTGTCTTAATCACCTTTGTTTGTATGGCACCTAATGTTGGTGCTTAGCACTGATTTGGGACCAACAAATGTAAGTCAAATGAATGGAATTTTGCATCTAATCAATAGCACTGTAAATCTTTGTATCATAAATAACCATGCAAAACAGCTAATATGGCCTCCAAGTTGTATAGATTAAAAAACTGTGGACTAAAGAGATTTTAGTTGAGTTTTTCCATTGTTATGTAAACAAATAAATAACTAGTTAAGGATGACAGAGAAAGTGGTGACTATTTTATTGAACAGAAGAAATATAAAGTTAAATAATTAATATTCTCTGTCCTAAAGTAGCTCACCAGTCTATTAGTAAAACACTAAATATAAGCACAGAAACAATTTCAAATAGCATAAGATTGAACACCAAAATATATAATCTGAGTTAGACCACCTACACTATGAAGCAGGTAGGAAAAGAACAATGGAAGTTGACCTATATGGAAAAGGCTTTATGGCAATGGTATGAGTTTAGCTGGGCCTTGACAGACAGGAGAGGTGAGACTAGGAACACTGTGTTCTGGTGTAAGCTCTGGTATTTTCAGAAGGTTCTTCTAACAGAGGAGCTGTGAGAGAACAGAAACATACTATACTGTCATGCTACCCAGCTCCTCTCCTGGCCACATAGAACCCAAAGAGAGGTGGGGACCTTCTTTCCTTACTGTATGGATCCAGTTCAGAGAAACAGACTATCCCCTCTGAATTTATGTCATGAAACAAGTCTGTAGTTGATAATATGGTTCTGAAGTCAGGAGAAATGGATTCATTTTCATTTCCTAGGACTACCTTTGAAGTTGTTGAGGTAAGATAATTATTTTCTCTCTTCAAAGTATTTTCTCACATCATTTTCCTGGAAATGACAATCAGGCAGTGCCCCAGGTTGGCAAATCCAACCTCAGTTTGATGGATGGAATTCTGAACACAGCCCTAGATTCAGTGTTAGTTTCCATGGCTCAAAATTCAGCTTTGCAAGGTGAATTGTCATATATTTTTGGAAAACCATTTTTTCCCCCTTCAACTTTAATACAAAAAGAGGAAAAATGTGGTCCCTAAATTATTGAAAACTGGAAAAAGAACTTAGAGATGAAAATCGCATTTAATTTGATCTCCTTAATTTGAGTGAGGAAATGTAGACATCCAGGGCTCTTAATGACAGTTAACCAATTGGTTTACTTTCCTAAGACAGACACAGGTATAGTCTCAGATATCAAATCCAGGGCATCTTCTCTGGGACTCACTGAATATGTGTGCTAAATATTACAGCTTTTTAAATAAAGTAACTTAGTTTTAATATTTTGTTTAAAATATTCAGAATATTTTAATCATCATAAATGTCTCTTACTAGTAGAAGGAAATTTCCCCTTGAATTAAAAACAAGTTTGATCTCTTCACATTTACAGAGAGAATTTGGGACTTCTGCCTCAAACCAAGAGTAACAAAGTCTGGCTTTACCTTCCCATTTGAACAAAATCAAATAAAGAGACAAAATACAGAAAACATTGCTTTCCAACTTACTGTAGATCAAGCAGAAAAGAACAGTGGTCCCTGAGAGACAGGAAACAAAAGTGAGTCCTACAGTGACTCCAGCTTATAGGGACCAGGTCCCTGGAGAGCCTAGTGAGCCCCCTGAGTTGAAGAAACAAAACTGAGACCATGTGGAGATCTAAGTGGCTAGAATGCAATGGGCAGAGAACCAGAGGTGGGGGAGGTGCACAGAGAGGAGAACTCCAGAAATTTCTAGAGGGTCACTCTTAAATATTCCGCTGAGCACTGATCAGTGCACAGAGTGAGGAAAGCAGACAAGGATGTGGGAAAGAACAATCTGAAAGAATTAGAGACAGCAGTGCCCAGCATTCAAATGGTACTAAAAACAGTGTCTGTCTCCACTAGCCAGATTGGCAGCCATCAAGACTCATGGAGCTCTGGGTAAAGGATATAAAAGGATCTCGATTAAGGAGTGGAGAATAATTAGCCCTAGTCTGAACATTGTTCAGCTCCCACCTAATAAATCTTAAAAACAAGAACCAAAAGCAACAAATTATGTCCAAGTTACTTAACTGCATCCAAGAATAAATCTCAAAAGTCTTTATAGGAATACAAGAGTATCCATGACCCCAAGAATGTAAAATTCACAATGCTAGATCCAATCAAAAGTACCTGACATGGAAAGAAGCAGGAAAATACAGTCCATAATGAACAGGTAAATCATTCATCAAAATCTGTGAACAACTGGCACAGATGTTAGAATTAGGAGACAAGGGCATTAAAATGATTATTATCACTGTATCCCATATGTTCAAAAAGTTAGTGGAGCCATGGAAGATAAAAAAGAAATCCAAATTTAACTTCTATAGATCAAAACTACAATGTGGATAAAATTAACAGTATATTAGACAAGCAGAAAAAATATTAAAAATATGAGCATAACATTAGAAACTATTTGACACAGACAGAAGAGATTTCTAAAATTAACAGAGAATCATTAAGCTGGGCAACAAGTTTAAGCAGCCTAATATACATGTCAGTCCATGAGGGAGAAGAAAAGGGGAGAATGGAAATATATTCAAAGACACAGTACCTGAAAAATTTCCAAATTTGATGGAAACTATAAGCCCATATCAAAAAGTTCAATTGAACCCCAATCATAAAAACATGAATGAAGCCACACCACAGCATGTTTTAATTAAATTACTCAAAACCAGTGACAATGAGAAAAATTTTCAAACAGCAAGAAAAAAAGCAGCCCCCCCAAAAAAATATTTACATGCAGGGGAATAAAGATATAGATGAAATCAGATTTTTCATTGGCAGCTGTGAAACAAAATTTTTAAGATGTGGAAAGAAGTGTTGTCAAGCTAAAATTCTATAGCCAATGAAATGATACCAAATATAAATATTCAAAAAAGAATAAAAAGCATCAGAACTGACAACATGAGTAAATATATAAGATTTTTTTCTTAACATTTAAATCTCCTTAAATAGACTGTTTAAACAAAAATAATAGCATGGATTTATTTATATACTTGAGGCCCAGTGCACGAAATTCATGCATGGGTAGGGTCCCTAGAGGCTGCAGGCTGCTGGCTGGGGCCTCCCTTCCCCCACTGCCTGCTGCCACCGCTAGCCAGGAAGGGGGGAGGGGGCGCGCAGCAGGCAGTGGGGGAAGGGAGGATTTATAGCATCCTATATAAAAAAAAACTAATATGCAAATTGTCTCCATGGGCGGGAGTTCCACTGACCAGGAGTTAGACGTGCGCTGACCACCAGGGGGCAGCGTGGAACATGGGATGCTATAAATCCCATTATATATGCTATAAATTACATTACACATGGAATTTATACATGGGATTTATAGCATATATAAAAATGAAAAACTAGCACAAATTTCAGGAGGGTAGAAAGGAATACTATTGTAAGGCTCTTTTATGTGAACTGCTGTACTATTACTTGAAGGTAGAGTTGATAATTTGAAGATGTGTACTAAAAACCCTAGAACAATTACAAAAGTAATAAGCCAGAGTTATAACTAACAAATTAGCAAAGAAAAATTTTTTAAAAAGAATAAAAAATAGTTAATTGAAAGGAAGGCAGAAAATGAGAAAAGGGGGCAATGGCTGATGTGGCTCAGTGGGTTGGAGCATTGTCCCATATACCAAATGGTTGCTGGTTTGATCCCTGGTTGGGGCATGTACAGGAAGGCAACTGATCAATGTTTCTCACATCAGTGTCTCTCTCTTTCTCCCCCTGCCCTCCCTCTATTCCCCTCTCTCTAAAGTCAATAAGCATATCATCCAGTGAGTATTTTAAAGAGAGAGAGAGAGAGAGAGAGAGAGAGAGAGGCAACAATGAACAGATGTGGCAAATAGAAAACAAATCAAGATGATGAATTTAAATGTAGCCATATCAATAATCATATTTAATGTACATGGCATAAATATCCAAATTAAAAAGTAGATATTGTCACATTGGATAAAAAAATAAGACCACATCTATGCTACCTAAAGAAACACACTTCAAATATAAAGACAAAATAGATTAAAAGTAAAAATATGCAAAAAGATATGCCATGCTAATGCTAATAAGAGGGAAGTTAAAGTGCAAAAAACCTACAACTAACATCATACTTAATGGTAAAAAACTGAATGCTCTAATATCAAAAACAAGACAAGAATGATAACTCTCACCTCTTCAATTCAACATTGACCTAAAGGTTCTAGCCAGTGTATTAAGACAAGTAAAAGAAAAAGAAGAAAAAAAAAAAAAGACATTCGGTTGGGAAAAATAAAGCTGTCTTTATTTGCTCAGAACATGAAAATAACAAAATGTTGCTGAGAAAAAGAAAAGAAGACTTAAATAAATAGAGAAGATATATAATTTTTATGGGTCACAAGAAAGACTCAGTAATATTAAAATGCGATTTCTCTCTAAATTCATCTATCGTTTCAATATATTCTTACTAAAAAATTCCAGCAGACATTTGTATGAAATAACAAACTGATTCTGAAGTTTATATGGGATAATTTCAAGAACTACCATAAATCTATAGCAATCAAGACAGTGTGATATTGGCATAATATTAGATAGATATATAAATAGAGTGGACCCACACATTTAGAGACAACTGACTTTAAATAAAGGTACAAATGTAAGTTGGTGGAGAAGAAATAGTCATTTTAACAAGTGGTGCTGAAATGATTAGATATTCATATGTACAAAAAGTAGCTTTGATCCATACCTCTCAATATATAGAGAGAGATCAAACTAGATCATAGACCTAAATGTACAACCTAAATGTATAAAGTTTCTAGGGAAAAAATTAGAAAACTTTTGTGGCTGCCGAAACCGGTTTGGCTCAGTGGATAGAGCATCGGCCTGTGGACTGAAAGGTCCCAGGTTCGATTCTGGTCAAGGGCATGTACCTTGGTTGCGTGCACATCCCCAGTAGGGGGTGTGCAGGAGGCAGCTGGTGGATGTTTCACTCTCATCAATATTCCTAGCTCTCTGTCCCTCTCCCTTCCTCTCTATGAAAACATCAATAAAATATATTTTAAAAAAAATTTTTGTGGCTTTGAGGTAGGCAAAAATGTCTTAAAACTGATATAAAAGCACTATCTAGAAAAGAAAAAAGTTAATAAATTATACTATATTAAAATTTAAAACACCTGCTTTTTGAAAGTCTATAGTTATTGAGTAAAAAGACCAGCAACAGATTGGAAGAAAATATTTGTAAATCATATATCTGACAAAGAATTTTATTCTGAATACATAAAGAAATCTCAAAAATCAGTAATAAGAAAACAATCCAATTTAAAAAATGGGCAAAACATTTGAATAGCCATTTCACCAAAGAAGATATATGGATGAAAATAAAGCACATAAAAGATGATCAATATCATTGGTCATCAGGGAAATGCAAACTAAAACCACAATGAAATAAGACATACCTATTAGATGAGTATGTGTTTGTCAGAATGTGGTGGAACTGGATCACTCATATGCTGCTAATGGGAATATAAAAATGATACAACCAAGTTAGAGAAGTAATTCAGCAGTTCCTTAAATTAAGCATATACATATCACATGATCTAGTCATTCCACTTGTAGGTATTATGTAAGAGGAAAGAAAGCATATATCCAGACAAAGATTTGCTCATAGTAGCTTTGCTTGTCATAGTCAAAAACTGAAAAGTCTAAATCACCATCACTAGGTGAATATAGTATATCCATAAAATAAGATACTGCTACTCAACAATAGAAAGGAATCAACTTTTGATATACATTACAACAAGAATGAATCTTAAAATAATTATGCCATGTGAAATAAGCCAGACAAAAAAGAGTATAAATTATGAATGCATTTATATAAAATTATAGGGAATGGAAATTAGGATGTAGTGACAGAAAGATCAGTAGTTGCCTGTGGATGGGAGTCAGTGGTGGTGGAGAGGTGAAAGGGCTATATTACAAAGGGGAATGAAGAGACTTCTGCAGGTGGTGGATATATTTGTTCATTTTTTATTTGTGAAGTTTTTACAGGTATTTACATTTGTCAAAACTTGTCAAGTTGGATATATTCAGTTTATTGTCTATCTTATAAATCTCTAATAAGATAGTTAGGGATATTTAATAGTTAACTCACTGATGATTTAGAAATATCGCAAGAAATTTGGATAATTGAACATTTTAAATAATATTCTCAGTGGTATAGAATAAGCTATTTCTAACATTTTTTAAGTCTTACTATGAGGTTCACTTTACATAACATATATTTAACTGCACTCCATTGTCAAGCCTGATATTTATCTCTGTCTCATTCACTTGGGTAGAACTTCGAATGATTTTATCAGAGTGGTGTGTTTATTCATCCCAGAATTAGGCAACATGGAGTTCAAAAACACTGAAGAACAGAAATGAGATGGCAGTTTAAAAGAGTATGAACTATGGAGAGAAGTTTCTGAAACACAGACTAGAAATGTGCAAATGTGGTTATTTATCCCTATGGCTTTTAGTTTTCATTATTTATTTTTTAAAATACAGTGAATGAAAGTTGGACAGTCTCTGAGTCTAGAGAGAGGAATTAGGTTTAAGAGAGAGCTATCACTGAGTGTGTTCCTCAGTTCAGAACTAAAGAGAAAATTGCAGACCGTCTAAGGCTCTGAATTCTCACCTGTGTTCAGAGTAAGCTTCTGCGGGGCTAGTTAGGAGGCCTGCTGAAAGGATAATCATTCAGCTATGAATGTTCCACTCCCTTTGTCATGTCCACTGCATGCCTAGACTCAGGCATCCTCGTCACTAAGACCTCAACTGGAATCACCCAGACATAGAGCACATCTGGAACTAAAGAAAAAGGCTTCAAGATCCATATTCCCCCACAGAGCCCCCTGGACTAATGAGTCTGTAGCGAGACCAGAGCATGACTGTCTGAGATACATTGTTCATCTTGGCAGTGTCCATCTCCTGGAAGTTTACATCTGTTAAATTTCATTTCACCACTTAACTCGTTGCCTGTAAACTAGTCCCTTTCTATCTCTCATTGAACTAGTCTAATCATTAAAAAACAGTTATATTTTTTCTGCCCCAATATCCCTCTTTGGAAAAATGCTAATAGTATTCACCAACCATTTACCAAAGAGATAATAATAGCTTTTAGACATGAATTTTTTTTTTTTGGTGGGGAGGTGTTGTGTGAATGGTAACAAAAAGAAAAAGGATTCTGATTTTCTGAATCCATCATTATGAAGGTCATTGGATAGGCTATGAGGATGTTTGCTACTACTTCCCATGAACTGCCTCTGTGTGCTCTGGATAAGATTTATGGCTCATGGTTTATTCCTTTTTTCTTTTTCAACCCAAATGTATTTGTACATTATCATAGGTTCCTGTCTTAATTCATAAAGGTAACTAGACACATTCCCCCACCCATTAAAAAAAGTGAGTTTGATGAAAGCAAACTGTTCTCTTCTCAGTGGGCTTGGCAGCATTAACATTAATGGGAGCTACGAGTGCATCCAGAAGCAAGTTCATCCCTAAGATGTAAGAGCTCCAGCCATTTGAAATTAGCCTTTGTGGGTCTCCTGAGTTCTGCAGCACCAGGGGCTAATTCTTATTCTTTTTCATCTTTCCCCTTTCTTCACTGGGCACTGATGCCTCATTACACACTGTTCCTCCCATTCCACTGCACCGTGGCTCTCACTCTGTCTGGTACAATCAGGACCTTGTAAGCATCGTCCCCCAGACATCCTCATGCTGGGTGGGGAAACCCAGTTCTAGGAGCTAGGGTTTCAATTTGTTTAAGTTTTTATATATTTAACCCAATGTAGTTTACCTAGAGAAACAATTTATACAGACCAGAAAAGTTCAACAGAAGAGTTACTGTCTAATCTTTTTCATCACTTTCTGTCTACCAAGTTAGTGACAGCTGTTTGCTTTTTATTTCCTATTTTACCAAGAAGCCCTATTGGTAACTCCCAAACCAATGTTTGAAATAAGTCTGGGAACCTAGGCAAAGGAAAACCTAAGTTCAAAGGCTCTCCAAGTTGAAGAATATAAATTTATTAAGAAAAATGTTATCTTAAACTACTTCTATCTGCCAACCCCAGGCTTATCTCCCCAGAATAGAGTATGTCTCAGAAAGTTAACTATGCTATGTTATGTGTGTGTGTCTTTGTGTGTGTGTCTGTGTGTGTGTGTGTGTGTGTGTGTGTGTGTGTGTGTGTATGTGTAGAGTCACTAGATAATTCCTCGATGATGACCTTTCCTGATATTTCTCTTCATCAACTCATCAGTGTTCCCAAGTTCACTGGCAAACTACCTCTTATACACTCACACACACACACACACACACACAACACACACACACACACACAAAATTTATTCTCTCCCCCTTTTCTATAATTTTGTGAAAAGAGGGGCATTTCTTACCTACGCCCACAATTGAAGATGTTCTTTCATGACATAAGATATCTTTTGTTATGATTCTATACTTCTGTAACTTACAACTCCCTTACCAATATTTGAAACAAAATTTTAAGATGAAACTGTTGATTATTCATGTTAATTGCCATGAAATAAGGGTCACAAAAGCAATATGGCTGGAAAGAAATTTCATTGCATTTTGTCCACAACTTTCCAACACTTTGGTGAAAAAATGAAACTTAACTTTTAGGTATGTATCTATCCTAATCCCAACATCAAACTTAACTTCATTTGATTGCTAGCATTAGTGACTCTGAAGCTGGATAACATTTTTTTCCAAATATTGGGCCATCAGTTAGCAAGGAGCTGGCAAAGGTGGTTGGGGACAATGCTGGATTTTAGTGAGCAGTTTAGGGTTTTCCTAAAGATTTTACCCAAGGATTCAAGGCAACAGACTATGGGAGCAGTTTACAGTTTTCTTCCAGCAGATGCCCACTCTTTTCATCTTCATCCCGTGTGCTCCCAAAACCAAGAGTGAGATATGTGCAAACCCTTTTACAGGGAGGAGGCATGCATGTCTCCTGATGGTCAGCTCATGAGTGAGGATGTGTGCCTTCCAACATCATATCCTAGGCTCTTCCTAAGTCATTAATTAATGCATTTGGCTAGATGATACCCTAATAATCAAAGGAAGCCAATAGACCTCCCTGAGAACACAAAGCTATGGCTGCCCAGCAACACTAGGTTGGTTGTAAAAAGATAAATCGTTATGAAATGGCATATGTGGAAATGTTTTACAAATTAACAATGGCAGGAGGGAGCTGTGCTAGTAAAAGCGGAGCGGGTTGTTACTTGTTTCTGGAGATACTATGAGCCAAACAGACCACTGTATGGTTGGGATTTCGGCCTTTGTTTATTGTCATTAAACACATGTTTAACAACACCTGCCTTTTGCATGTTTCACAAGGCAAGAACTATAGAAGAATAGAGGTGAGAAAAGAGTCCTACTTTGGAGGAGTCTTATTCTGGGAGAATAAAATACAGAAGAGAAGGGCAGTCATATCTCCTGACCTAGAAACCCTCAGCAATACTAACTCTAACTCTCTTCCTGCCTCCAGGGAGTATTGGTTATTTACTCACCACATGACGTATTTTTCTTGAGTACATATTTTTTAGTCATTTGTGTAAACTAGAAGTTGTCTATGAAAATAAATCTGTTTAAGATGATTAAGGTTACCTTTTTGTAAAAATTGAACCATCATCAATGTTTTAGTGTTCAAGTAAAATTGATCATATTGTATTGCTTTTTTTAAATGATAAGCCAGATGATTATTTTACTTTTTGTTAAAATTTATTTAAATTCGTTAATTTGGCTTAATGCAATCTATTCAAAAAGCTTTAAGAGGGAGGAAATCAATTCAAAATAAATCAAATCATCTATTTAAACATTAATTTTGAATTATTGAGTGAAATTAATTCAATTATTCTGACTGAAATGTGAAAATGGGCAGGCTGGCCCTGCAGCTCTGGGGAGAATGGCTGGATGCCTCCTGGTGGAGCCACTAGAACCTGCCCCAGGTGAGGCGGTGGGCGACCTGCCTTCACCGCACTATGTGCCAGGCCACTGGTGCCCTCTTCTGATGCATGGCTACCTCTGGAAATCCAGGAGGCTCGTAGGGAGACACAGCAGAGACTGGTCAGAAGGCCCTTCCCTGGGAAAATGAAAAGAGAATAAAATCACCTCTTGTTGAATCTGGAGAACGGTGATGCCCCACCGTTCAGCCGGCCGCTCTCTCCCCTCACATTTGTGCACCAAGTGGCTCAGCACACCCTGCTGAGCCTCCTCTGTCACCCCCACGTCTGTGCTCCCCACTCCTGGAACCCGACCTCTTTTCTACTCTCCACTTGCACACACTGTTCTCACCGCTCCAGTTTTATCGACTTCCAAGCAGTTGTTCTGTGGCAAAGTTTACACAGCATTTACATCACTTGTTTTAATTAATCAAATTCTCCCTTAGAGGGATATTAGTTCATGTGGCTTTAAAAATATTATTGCTGAAAAGTAAATATACCTATTTTTAAAATATTTTATGCCATTTGTGGGTTTAGAGTGTGGGACATGGGGGCTTTTTAAGTATAGTGTCTTATTTAAGGACAACTTTTACATTTTAGAAAAAGTAATTTAGAGTTATAACATGTATCTGCCAAGGTTAGATTAAGTTCTCCACCATAACACCATTGCTGGGTCTCCCCAAATAGATGATTTAGACACGTAGAGTTCTGTTTATCTCATAAAAACATGTTTATCAGTCAAGTTGAAACAGAATAAGTCACTAAGACCAACCTGTAGTGATAAATTTGTAGCCCAAGTAAACTTAAGAAAACTTGCAGAACAATATTAGTATTGTGGGCATTATAACTCCCCAAGTTATATATGTAATAATGTTTATTTTGAAATATAAATTAATATGGAAAAGACTCTAAGTTTTATTCATATAGTCTGTGTCTTAAGAGAACTATGAGACTTCTTTCTTCCCCAACTTTTAACAAAGTAGAATCACTAGAAAAAGTGTTGGAGTTTCTTTATTTCCCCTCCTTTCTTTTTCCTTTGAATTATTTTGAAGAGAAACAAGTGGTATGAAATCCCATCAGCTTAAAAAATACAGGTGTTTTAGAACTTGCTGTGTTTTTTTTTTCATATTTTATAATTCTTGGTAGAAAGCAGCAGTGTAAGATAATTGCAAATTTAATTCAACATATATTTTAATGAGTGACTACTGTGTTCAGATGGGTGGGGTTTTAAATATCCTATATAATAAAAGCCTAATATGCTAAGTGTCCAGTCGTCTGGTTGTCCATTCAACCAATCAAAGTGTAATATGCTAAGGCCACTCAACTGCTTGCTATGACGTGCACTGAACACCAGGGGGCAGACAGTCGACCAGTTGACCAGTCACTATTACATGCACTGACCACCAGGGAGCAGATGCTCCAACCGGTAGGTTAGCTTGCTGCTGGTGTCTGGCCTATCGGGACTGAGTGAGACGGGCTGTACATACCCTGGAGCCCTCCCATGGTCCCTCCCCAGCTGGCCAACCACCTGTGTCCCTCCCCGGCCCAGATTGATAGTGCACCGGTGGGGGTCCCTCAGTCTGGCCTGCGCCCTCTCGCAATCTGGGCTGAGGGACCTCCCCCCCGAGTGCACAAATTTTGTTGCACTGGGCCTCTAGTGGATGAAATCTCATATCTATGACTCCCTTAATGTATATTCTATGCCCTTCTTAGATTGAACAATTAGCTGCCTTCTAACCATACCTGAAAACTTCTCTACTCCTTACTTTGTTGGTTCATCTGTTCATGTTTCAGCATTGTCTCCTGATCCTCCCTGCCCCATTCCAGTGCTCCAGCCCCACCATGTCTGTGTGGTCTGCAGAATGTGCCATGCTTCTATGACTTTGACTAGTCAAGTGTCTCTGCCTGAACAATCCTCCTCCCTTTTATCTATCAGGTTACTACTATGTTTTTCCATGAAATGCTTCCTAACCTCCAGAGCCAGAATTCATGATTTGCCTCTTTGCCAAAAGTCTATCCATCTTTCAAGTTCTGATTAAGTATATTGTCTTGAGGAGGAACCAAGATGGCGGCATAGTTAAACAACTAATCTGCTGCCTCACACAACAATTTCAAAAATACAACTAAAAGACAAAAACGTCTACCACCCAGAACCACGGGAAAGCTGGCTGAGTGGAAGATTTACAACTAAGAAGAGAAAGAAGCACAATCGCTGAAAAGCTGAGGTACGGAGGCACGCGAATCGGGCCGGCGGTGGGCGGCTGGGTGCGCGGCTTTTCTTCAACCCGCAGGGAGACAAGCTCCCGATCACTCTGAAATCCAGTTTCTGGGGACACTCGGGGGACCCAGGCACCTACGGGGAGAAGCTGGACTCTCGGCCATCGGGTCGGAAAGTGAGAGTGACTTTTGCAGTGGTGTGCCCAGCAATCATTGTTTACTGCGCTGGAGCGCGGGGCGAAGGGACTTGGAAACGTGGAAAGGCAGAGACGGCTGACGGCAGCCATCACTGTTGGCCACGCCCCAGCCTAGTGACGCCCTGAGACCCCACCCAGCCCTGAGGCCCCGCCCTGAGGCCCCGCCCCGCACATTCTACAAACCCGCCCAGGCTCCACACAGCGGCTTTTGCATATAAATGGCCTGTTCTGGAGCAGCTTAACCAACTGCAGCTCCAGTCAGACTGCTCCAAAACCGCCCAAGCAAAGGAGGAGAAAACTAGCCCTTGCTGTAGCTCCTGCTGGGGGACACACAGTACACAAGGGTACACCAAGAGTGTCCACCTCAAGTAACTGGGAGGCTGACCCGTTGAACCAATAGGACACCTAGTACACAAAACTACCCTACCAACTTAGGGAAGCAGAGAATATGAGAAGGCAAGGAAACAGATCACAAACCAAAGAAATGGAGGAGAACAAGCGACTGGACATAGAGTTCAAAACCACGGTTATGAGGTTTTTCAAGAATTTCATGGAAAAGGCCGATAAATTCAATGAGGTCCAACTAGAAATTAAACATACACTGACTGAGATAAAAAATATTATACAGAGACCCAACAGCAGACTAGAGGATTGCAAGAATCAACTCAAAGATTTGGAATACAAAGAGGCCAAGGACACTCTTCCAGAGAAGCATGAAGAGAAGAGAATTCAGAAAGTTGAAGATAGTGTAAGAAGCCTCTGGGACAACTTCAAGCGAACCAACATCAGAATTATGGGGGTACCAGAAGAAGAGAGAGAGCAAGATGCTGAAAACCTATTTGAAGAAATAATGAACGAAAACTTCCCCCACCTGATGAAAGAAATAGACTTACAAGTCCAGGAAGCGCACAGAACCCCAAACAAAAGGAATCCAAAGAGGACCACACCAAGACACATCATAATTAAAATGCCAAGAGCAAAAGACAAAGAGAGAATCTTACAAGCAGCAAGAGAAAAACAGTTAGTTACCTACAAGGGAGCTCCCATATGATTATCAGCTAATTTCTCAACAGAAACCATGCAGGCCAGACGGGAGTGGCAAGAAATATTCAAAGTGATGAATAGCAGGAACCTACAACCAAGACTACTCTACCCAGCAAAGTTATCATTCAGAATTGAAGGGCAGATAAAGAGCTTCACAGATAAGAAAAAGCTAAAGGAGTTCATCACCACCAAACCAGCATTATATGAAATGCTGAAAGGTATTCTTTAAAAAGAGGAAAAAGAAGAAGAAAGATAAAAATTATGAACAACAAATACATATCTATCAACAAGTGAATCTAAAAGTCAAGTGAATTAAAAATCTGAGGAACAGAATAAACTGGTGAACTTAATAGAATCAGGCATAGAATGGGAGTGGATTGATAATTCTCAGGGGGAAAGGGGTGTATGTGTGGGGTGTATGGGAAGAGACTGGACAAAAATCATACACCTATGGATAAGGACAGCGGGGGGGGGAGGTAAGGAAAGAGGGGGGGTAGGAACTGGGTGGTGGGGAGATATGTGGGGGAAAAGGAGAAACAATTGTAATCTGAACAATAAAGATTCATTTAAAAAAATAAATAATAATTAAGTATAGTGTCTTATCTATATATATATAAAAGTCTAAGCAACCAGCCAACCGGCCAACTGTTTGACCGTCCAACTGGTAGCTATGATGTGCACTGACCACCATGGGGCAGATGCTCAACACAGGAGCTGCCGAGTTGCAGTGTGAATTGGCAGCTGCGGTTCTTGGGTGATGCACCTGAACCAGAGAGGAGAGAGCCTGATTCTGGGATGCGTCACCCGAGAACCGCCCTCTCGTAATTTGGGATCCCTCAGGGGATGTCAGAGAGCCAGTTTCGGCCCAATCCCCACAGGCCAGGCCAAGGGACCCCACCAGTGCATGAATCCATGCACCAGGCCTCTAGTATTAAATATAAATACTTTATGATGCTTTCTTTGGCCTCAAGGTTTGCAAGTCTCTTCAGAACCTCAATGTTGATATGTGTGTATTGTTATGATGCCACTTATCTTCTTTCTCATACGGTACATGTGTGCTTGTCCTCATCACCTCCACCTGTCAAATTCTAAATTTTTTAAGGTCAGAAATGCACTTTCTCTCATAATAGTTATCATCTAGTAGGCTCAGTCTCTGGTTTATTATGCTTTCATGGAGTCTATGAAACTAAAATATGCTAAGTTCTAAAAATAAAACCCTAGAAGACCCAAGCTTATAAAATAGGGACTTATCCACTAAATGTGAACCCATGTAAAAATATATGTATTTTACAGTCATTTCATGTATGTCATTGGGAGCTTCTTCACCCAATAGAAACTATTTAGGATATAGTTGAAGGGCAATTGTTAAGCCTCTCTGAGTTATATTCCTGATACCTTATAAGGACCCCACAATATTTGTAGAAGTAGTTAATTGCTAAATGGGCATGATGAAGCTATGCAGAGCTTTCTACAGAGAATTATGTTTGTGTAGTATGTTGGTGGGTAGAGGTGATCATCCTTAGTATATGCCATATATTTCCTGTTGATACCCTGAGTGGCAACTTGGAAAGAAGAAAGATCAGAACCTTGGAAAGATAAAGATGGTGAAGATGTCAAAGCTGAAGGGTTAGGTCACTGCAGGCCTTACAACCATACTTGTATTTTAAGCAGGAATATTGCCTAATTCAGAAACCATATTTTTAGCTACCAGGGGTCATAGATCTCAGTAGTTAAAGCATTGTTACCTATTTGAAGGTCAGAACAAAATAGAAATAAATAATTCAGACCAGTATATAGTTATTCAGCCTTCAGACTCCCAATATTAATTTAAGGAACAGAGACTTTTAGAATCTAGGTTCTTTAAAATAACTAAACCTTTTTTTTTTTAATGCAATCATTCAGAACACATGATGAGTACCTATTTAGTTAAAATTTTCATGAATATAAAGGTGAATACTTCTTCACCCATATTTTCAAATAATTTACCATTTACTGCATACTAAAAATTATTATAGTGCAAAGCAGAGAGAGAGATGCAACATGAGAATTGTAGAAAACAGTAACCATGAAAGTTGAGAGGAGATGGGGATACAACAAAGAATTCACAGAAGCGGGTGCACTAAGACTGGGCTGTGAAGGATGTGTAGAAGTTCAATAACTAGAGCTGATAAAGAACCATTCTAGGTGAAGAAACATTAGATGAAATGGGTACCACGATGACAAAGGGCAACACAGAGGACAATAAAGAATTGACTGTGACCCAGTGATTAGGTTTGTGTTGGGCAATAAGCAGTCTGCATTGGGATCTGATTTAAGAGCACTGCCCATTACAGACTAAGGAGTTGATAGTTTATCTGACTGGCAACAGGAAGTCACTGAATGTTTTTAAGGCAGAGAATGGCATAAACTTAGTAATACTAAGAGAAGTTCAATTTGGCTGTGACACAGAGGGTAGATTATAGTAGAAAGATGAGAGGCAGGAATATTAAGGAGCTGTTACAATCATAATTGTAGAGGTAAAATGTCAAAACTGGAACAGGGGTAGTGGGCTTAGAAAGGGAGTAAGAAGGAGTAATCAAGGACTCAATTACTGATCTGACATTGAGAGAGAAAAGAAAAAGAGAGAGGAAGAAGTTAAAGGTCACCTCCATATGTCAACCTGACTACTCTGACCTGGAATATGGAGGTGCTATGAACGGAATATGGGCAAAAAGATAAATTTCATTTTAGTTCTGATTTAATTTTATCAGCCTATTATTTTTTCACCTCACGCTCCCTTTTGCTACAGTTTTTTTTTTTTTAGTAATGTCAAAAAGTAACACAGATTAATTCCCTTATTAAATAGGGACCTACTGCCATATTGAGATCTTAAACAAACAAAATGAGAACTAAGGTTACATGATGAGTACCCCCATAACCATAGATTCTTTTACACATAATCAGTGTCTGCTCTACATAGTAACCTAGCTTGATTTACTAAACTGTGTTCTTGCTTGGCCGTTGGTTCAGTGGTTGAGCATCGACCTGTGAATCAGGAGGTTACACTTGGATTCCTGGTCAGGGCACATGCCTGGGTTGCGGGCTCAATCCCCAGTAGGGGGCATGCAGGAGGCAGCCAATCAATGATTCTCTCTCATCATTGATGTTTCTATCTCGCTCTCCCTCTCCCTTCCTCTCTAAAATCAATAAAAATATTTTTAAATTAAAAAAATAAACTGTGTTCTTTCAGAGAAAAAGAAAAACACAAGAGACAGAAATGTTGCCTTTTTTATGGTGGTACTTTGATTTACTGCACTTCTAAAGGAAATTTTGCTCTCAGGAGCAATAGTTCCCATTGAGTCCCATAGAAGGCCCATTCTCCCTTCACAAGGCAGCCACAGTACAAGCATAGTTGGAGTCAATTTTTCCACTGCTCTTTTTGCCAGTTCCCCATCCCTTAACTCAACCTCCTGGGATGGAGAGATTAGCTGTTTTCTGTGGCTTATTTACTCCTTGACACTTTTCTTGCGCCTGCCAACTCTGGGGCCAGTTGTGGTCCTGACTTCATAAGTTGGCCAACTGGCCTGTTGGGAATTGAGTTAGAAAGAGTCAATGCATTTGGTAAAGGCCACCAAGCCCTCACAAGATAAGATATTTTGTATACATTTATGGAACAGAGTTACACTACTAGCTCATTCCAAAGGGTGTTCTTGACATTGTCTTTATTGGTGAATGAATTTGTGTTTACCTTTGGCCACTGGCCGATGTCAGGAATATGGTAACACCCTGTAGAATGCTATGGAAAGGTAAGGGATGAGGAGTGGGGGGAGAAGGTGAGATCATAGATTCAGAGAAATTCGAAGCTTGGCAGTTGCCAGATTCTGAAATCACATTTTCCTGCTCTTCCCGGCCTCACAAAAAAGCAAGTGGTTGAGTAGCTGCTGAGCTAGAACTGCACGTTCTGAAATGCTTGCCTTGGTCAAGAGGAAGGTCTCATGCTTCTTGTTGGCTTCTCACTCAGCAGAGAGGGGCTGAGGTTCAGAGCAGCTCTTTGAAGCTGGAACTATTTTTGTTCAGAAATGTGACATGATTTGCTGGTGGTGACAACTGATTTGACAATGACCAGTGATTTAGGTCTACCTCTAATAAGCGAATTAATCTGAGCTAAAACATAGTGATCTGTCATGTTTAGAGATACCTCAACATCTGGCTGACTTGTCCTCTGTCAGCGTAGTTTGTCCTGTGCAAATCTTCTGTCAAGTGAGGAAAAGAACTGTGGGGAGAAAATTACATGGCAGTTTTAGAGTTAGTGATGAATTTTTCTCCTAACATACCAGCTGTGCCAGCAACACTATTTTTCATGGCATTAATCAAATATCTTGCCTGCAGCACCTTCACTCTCCCAAAGGCTAAAAGATGAATCTGTCAAAAAATTTCACTGGGATTTGCCAGCAGCTTTTCTAAGCTCAAATACTAGTCCAGGCACCTTAGAAGTCTGAGCAAGGCTTTTAGGGATCGCCTTGGGGAATTAAAAGCTGTATAGGGTAATTTTCCTTTACGCTAAACAAAAAATCGAAGCCTCCATTGCATCCTCCGTTGCATGATCAAGTCCTCAAGTCTGGAAAGAGGCCAAACACTCAAGCTTTATTAATGTATTCCATTTACTGACTCATAGCAAAGTACTTGTTTTTAGTTGGAATTTTGAAATTAGCAAACTACAAGAGCAGCTGAAGGCCATGGAATGAACTCATGGCTTGTTCCTCAGAGATAAAAAATCCCAGATGGGAGGAGATTCAGAAAAAAAGCCCCCCACACCCATGCTCCCACAAAGGTGCTGCCTGTAGCTTGCCTTGTTGGCTGAGATTTATACCTGAACGGTTTTCACCACCGATAAGCTTGGTTTTAGCTCTTCTGCTTCTAAATAAACTTGGCACATTTGCTTTGTGCCCTTCAGAGGTAATGTGCTCCCTACTCATTTTCAAAATTAATAGGTATTTCAGAGCGACCACTAATAACCCCGAGACTTGCTCTGAATGAATAGGTGCAAATTCATGTTACACTAACGTAAAAGATATGAAATCATTGGGATAAAAGGCTGTCAAATTAGACATCCTGGTAGGAATGATTTTTCCATCATCTTCTCTTTCCTGTTAACTATTGCTTAAAAGGCAAAGACCATTCTTTGATTCTTTAAATGACAAAGAAGGCTCTCTAAGAGTCATTGCCGTGTAACTTTCTTAGCAATATCCTCAAGATTGCGGAGCAGTTAAAGAGAAATGGGTGACACTTCTATCTCTCTGCTAGTAGCTGCCTAATGTTACTCAGTGATAGGTGTTGAGCCTGGGAACTCTGTGGTCCATGCCTGAGACACAGCAAACTCAACAAATGTTTGTGGAATAAATGAAATCCTTGAATCAACTACAAAAACTATTTTAACAATTTCAACAATGTTAAAACCACCCTGAGCAGAGAAGCGTCAAATCTTGTTCTATACGTGTTTCTGGGTATCTACTCTAACCTGACCCTAGAATACTATTCCAGATAATAGACTATAATGAAACGGTTTCCTATTATTAAATTGATTAATTTACCATGTTCATAGAAACTGGTAAGTGGTGGGGCCTAGAAATGCAAAGTTACTTTTCTAGTGGGTGCAACTTGGATTAGTAATCAAACAATAGTTGAAGAAGGAAGGTTGGTGAAGTGGTAGGATTTGAGTAAGGCTTTAAAGATGTAGAAAGAGAATCAGTGAGGTACTGTCACTGTGGGAGTAGCACGGGGAATTGTTTCTTTAGTCCAATGAATATCTTGGTCTTTGAAAAGTAGTATCTGAAACCTATAAAACTATGCTCAGTTTTCTTTACAGTGGAAGCAGTAAATGTTCATAATAAACTTTCATTAATAGATGCCATTCCTTTGTTTCAGGTTTCAGTTTTACTTTAAGAATGAGGCTCTTTAGTTTCTTTGAATTAGGAAAACCAGCTTCACATAAGAAATTTCCCATATTTATGTGGCTGTTTATTTGCTACCTATAGAGGAGTGTATGAGTTATAATTCATAATTAAAATTTACTGTGAAATCCAAGGCCTATACATTATGCCTGTAGGTTTTTATCATATTTGCAAAAATTCATTAATGTAAGCATTTCTCTATTCCTGAAGTAGATTAGAAGAATAGGCTCTGTTATTGCCTGTCTCTGAATGTGCTCTTACCCTGTATAAAATGAGACAAGACTGAGATGATTAAAAAAAGAAAAAGAAAAGTACCTTGATTAGGTGTACTTTAGCACTTAAAGCAGTTTTCTTTCAATAATGAAAAGTGAACAGAGTTTCATTAGTTCAGACAAGGATGTATATGAAAGTAAATTTGGAGCCTGCTCTCTGTGTGTGGTTTGTTTGTTTGTTTTCAGAGAGCTCACAATCCCGCAGGGATATTCCATAGCTCACAACATCAAGGAACTAGAACTCGAGGGGAGGTTATTTTGAATCCACTCTTGTATATCCAAAAAGGTATGTTATTTGGAAGGACTTTGATACTGGTGTATTTTGCAGTTTGACAACTTGGAACTTTGTAAACTGGCAATTGGGTATAGACAAAGGTATCCATTTATCTCATATATGTCTTGTTGAGGCAAAGCTGTCAGAAGAAATCTTATCACATGGTGCCCCATTTGTTTTCTGTGGTGATTTATGATGGTTTTGAAAAGGTCTTGTGATCCCATAGGCTGCCACGATTCTCTGACTTTTTTCTGTCAATGGATCAGATTTTTGACATTTTCTGAGAGCATTCAGAAAAGATTTGATAAATCAGCTTGCGGTGTTTATTTTAATTGATCTGAAGCCCATTCCTTCAAGAATTCATCAACTGCCATGACAGGGCCTGGATGTGCGGCAGCGGGATGAAAGAACCGGCCGGCCATGCTCCTGTGGTGACGATATAGATATTTTGTTGAAAGTTTATGCGCACCGACGAGAAGATGTCATAACTAATTTACTATGTTGTAAATCTTTTGACACAGATTCTAATTCATAAATCTCATCCATCACATATGATTCATGAAACGATAGACAACCTTTGATGAGAAGGTACTTTTGTCTGTGTTCCAAGTTCCTTACATCTTTTTCTTATTCAAAAATAAATCATTCCAGAACAACAGAATTCTATTATGAAAATGGAACTATAGAGGTCCTTCATTCTTTTGCTTATGTGCTCACACTCATAAAAAGTAAAAGTCTCTCTTTGAAAATAAAGATGTGTTTCTGTGAGAGCAAGAAGATAGAAGTATATGTTCTGTATATATGTGAGCATTATATGCATATAGAAACTGATTTCAAAGACTTGGCAAAAATGAATGTTAACTATTTTTCTAGAACAAATTGACTTCTGGTAAGACAGAATATAATAAAACAGAGTGTCCCCATATTAACTTTTATTTCAAAATTATTTTTTTAAATTAACATTATTATGACATAACTCGGTCAGTTATAATGCCCCAAATATTAATTGTGTTCTATAAGTTTTCCTAAGTTTACTTAGGTTACAAATTTATCCCTACAGGTTTGTCTTATTGACTTATTCTTTTTCAACTTGACTAATACATAAATAGGGAATCATTTTTCTCAGAGTGTCCCTAAGGAGGGTCCATAAAATGGTTGGTACATGCAATCCTAATTAGAGTGAGTTTTCCTATTTTTATGAGCAACCTACAGCCAATAGAAGATGGTATGTCATCCAAATAACCTGCTAGAAAGTTCATAAATCTGATCATATCTGAGAATGCCTTAACATTGGAAAAACACATATATGTAATTTTATTACAAATTAGTCATTTAGATGATATGGCAACCAGAACTATACTAGTGGCTATGAACTATGTAGAAGCTATGTAAAGATACTGCCTTCCAGAACTTATCAACAATGTGAAATGGTGCGGTTGAAATAAGTAACATATCAGGCAGTTAAGATACAGTAGAAGTGGATATGGAACTATCAAAAAAGAAGGGAAAAATTAGTCCTATTTATAGACATTTTGAAAGATGCCTTGATTTAGGGACAAGTATTATGGAGGAAATAGAACTTAAATTTGTGCTGGAAGAAGTTATACAGGTATATAATATTATAGCATCAAAATACTGTCAAAATTACTCTCTTTTTTCAGCACAAAGATAGAGACATCAGAGTGTTTGCCTAAAACCACAGCAGTTGAGTGTGAAGTTTATTTCTATTCCCCTAAAGTTGACAATAGTCCATATACCTTGAATCACTGTGTGTACATTTTAAGTGGACTACTCATGATAATAAGAGTATAACTCCATTTCAAGCTTATAATAGAGGATTCTAATTTTATTTAATTATCTCCATACCCCATCTTCATAAAACTTCTTACATAAATAGCTAGTAAGTTCCAAAATGACCTAATATGCATTTCCTTAATTACCTTTCCCTTCTGATGGATGTGGTAGCAAGCAATGGAGTTCCTAAAAATAAGCAGAGAGCAGTACAAAAATAAGAAATTAAGGACCTGGATCACTCACAAATTAGAGAAATCTCTCTTTCCTACCAAAACCCAAATAAACAAACTCCAAGGGTAAAAGATGAAATAAGGAAAAATACACAAGTAAATGCATCCACTTTGCCTCCAACACACACATCCTCTCCTCTTGAAGTGCTCAAGTTTTAGAAATGAAGACACTCGGAGAGGGGAAAGGTCAGGCAGAAAGAAGACACAGTGCAAAATGCCAGGTCTGTAATGGAGGGTAATCCTATATAATAAAAGGGCAATATGCAAATTGACCGAATGGTGGAGCAACCTGAACCCCCTCCCCCTGGCCAGCCCCGCCCCTGAGCTGGACCTGCCACCCAGCTGGAGGAGAGGGGGCACAGCTGGCAAACCGCTCATGGCCCCATGCCCCAGCCAACCCCGCCCCCGAGTGGGCACCCCCACCCCGCCAGCCTCAAACCACCCGTGGCCTCTCACCCCAGCTGGCCCGCCCCCAATGGCCTCCTTTGGGCAGGCCAGCTGGACCCCACCAGTGCATGCATTCATGCACCGGGCCTCTAGTCTGAAATAAACTCCTGCTCAGAGCCCATAATGAGGGAGAAGAGAAACCAAATGCCAGAGAGGTTCAGTGTCAGAATTTAAATAGGTACGTTTTGATGACTACAAGGCAGGATGACCAGTAACCACTAGCCTGAGCCAGATATGATGTAAGGTGGCGATCTGTCTGCTTACCCCACCTCTCTCCCCAAGGGCTTTGCTCCTGACTTTCCTGACCACTGCTCCCAGCCTCAGAACGCTCCTGATTACCAGTGGGTTCCAATAGAGTAGAAATAAGCATTAGTTACATGGAGCAGATTAAATAAAGGTCAGTATTGGGATGCATCAATAAAGTGGAACCATTTAAATAAGCTTTCTTTACAACTAACATGAAAGATGAACTCTCAGATAAACAAAAAAAGCCATTTATTGAAAGTGCTAGAATCATTTACTATAATCTTTAATAGTCCTCTGCTGTGCCAACATGATGAAGTTACGGGTACCTTAATAATTCAGACAACCACATATGATTGCGTTCGTTACTTGACTGCCTGCCAATTTAATCAATTGATAATGAACCTGATGTTTCACTTGTAAGAAAATAAGAAAGAAACACTGAAGGGATCAAACACTCAAATTCTACAGAACAGTACTGACAGATCTTTAAACATGATTCTCCCTCAAAGACACAAATAATCTGAATGTGGTTGTAGCATTCATCAGAATTTCATTGAGTTTGCCCAAGCGTTGGCCTTAGTTATTCAGATCCACATTGCAGCTCAGGAAATATATTGAAACACAAATGTGTTGCATGTGGTTTTTCTTTTCACCGATTATATACAAACTTTGTCAAATTGTAAAAGGCTTTGATGTCTCAAGCTGTTCCAGTTAAAATGAAAAGAAAGGAAGTTGCTGTAAGGAACTACTCTGCAGAGGACTTTTTTTTTTCTCAGCCAAAACTGTGTGAAGTAATTCTACCTGCCTGGCTCCTTGCTAGGTTCAGTTGGCCAGACACAAAAAGAAGTGTGTGAAGATAGTCGCTGCATTTTTGGATCTTATTATCGAATTAGGGGGATACAACATCAAAACCTACACAATACTTGAGGGCAATTTCTTTTTAGAAAATATTATTTTATTTTTTTAATTATGGTAAAATAATAAAATTTACCATCCTAACCATTTTTCACCTCTAATATTATTTGATTCTTAATATAATTTATGATTTTTAGTTTTTCTGTTCTTCCTGTCTTATGTTTTTAGGTAATTATTTTTTATTGAATATATTGGGGTGACATTGGTTCACAAGACCATACTGGTTTCAAGTATACAACTCAATAAAACATCATCAGCACACTGCATCATGCTTCCATGGCGCCAAGTAATGTCTCTTCTGGTCCCCGTCCCCCCGCTTTGCCTACCTACACCTACCTCCCACCCTCCTTCCCTCTGGCTACCACCACACTGTTGTCTATAGAAAAGCATTTTATAAGCAACAAGTGCATGGCCAAACTCGGCTGTGAATTCAGAGAGGGAGACTAGAATAGCGAAAGAAGGCTTTATGGGCAAGTGTTATCCATCCAACTCTAAATCAAATAAAAATAAAAATGTTAGGCCCAATTTTCTGCTAAATGTACGGATCATAAATAGAAGTGGAGAAATTCAGATCAGCCTGCAAAACAGAATGGATGGTGGGCCATGTTTTCCAGTAAACCTTCAAACGCTTGCATTGTTATTACTACCACCCTCTAACCCTATTCTGTTTCCCCTGCACTTGAAGTTGGTAACTCAGTCCAAAATACGTTGGAGGCATATTTCACTGTTTGTTTTTCACCATCCTCCTCATGTAATACATCAGCATTTGGATATGCCTTCAGAATACACCCCAAATCTGATTCCTCACTTCTCACCTCCTCCCAGCTCCCACTGCAGTCCAGACACCTCGGCTGTCTCTGGATCTCTGTAGTGACCCCCCATGATCGAGAATGTCTTGCCTCCCAACCCAACAACCACGATGGTCCTGTTCAGACATAAATCAAATCATGTCACTTTGCTTCAAACTCTCTGAAGATTTCCCATCCCAAAGTTGCTCAAAGGCCCTCAAGTCCATTTGTGACCTGCCACTGCCCCCTCCTCACACACTTTGTACTTCTCTGATTTTTATCTCCATTCCAGCCTCCTGCCTCCTCACCTTACCGAGTGCCACCCTCTCAGCACCTGTGCACTGGTGTTTCCTTTGCCTGGAACATTCTCCCTAGATATTTACCTGGCTTGTTCCTTTACCTCTTTCAAGCCTTTGTTTAAATGCCACCTGCTTGGGGCTTCCCTGAAATGTATATGTTTTAAATTTCAAACTTCGTCCTCCATGCTCCCTGGCACCCCCAACCCACTCCCCAACTTTATTTTTTCCATATACTTATCACCTAGTGCACACCATGCAGTTTAGTTACTTCTTTTGTTTATTGTCTGTCTTCTACCCTCCTGAGGTCAGAGAACTTTGGTTTGTTCTCTGATATGTCCCATTACCTAGAACAATATGTGGCGCATGTTAAGTGCTAAATAATATGTGTGCAATAAGTGGATTAAGGAGCTAAAGTCAAGATCATCACAGCAAGTGAAGATGCTCTGTGAAGTTGTGTTGCCTTTTGGTTTAGGTCACGGATTTCTAACCTGGGATCCAGGATAGGACTTGGGGAACTTGTGAATCTCTGAAATTGACACAAAATTTGTGTTCATCTATTTTTTTTTAATGTTTGGGTGTAAGGTTTTATAGCTTTTTGAGATGTTCAAAGGACCTTGATATAAAAAAGGAGAATCATGGGTTCAGAATATTCAAAAAACTTCAGAAGAACTATATAGATTTTTTTTCATTTTCTTAATTAGAGCATTAATCATCTTATTTTAAACAGGAAAATTGATAGGCCTAAAAAGGTTAAAGTTGTACTTTCACAAATCCAAAACACCTTATAATTTGGTTAATTATGTCATTGTCAGTTTGAATGAAAGGACCAGTCAGCTCAGCAGGACCCCATAAGAGCAATTCCGTTGAACTTCCTCATCATTAGTGCATGTGGTTTATACACACTCTTGCCAATTTGCCTCCTTGGAACTACTTTCTGCCTATTTCATGCATAGAATAGGTATTTATTTGTTTATTAAATAAATTGATATTGGATGAATATAGACACAACTTGGATAACTACCTGTGGTACTATATTAAATTAGTGGTAAAATCCATATTGTTTGATTTCCAATCCAGCATGTTTTCTGTTTGACTATGTAGGGTCTATCTTAGTGCAAGATGACCTTTCACATAATTAGAAACATAAATAATGTGCCAAGAACTCTTGTTTGGTAGTCTTGGTCTTACTAGGGGTCTAATCGGTGACCTTGGCACTTACTCTGCCTTACTTTCTTTAATTTAAAGTATAGAATTATCTTGTTGGTTTTGAATAATTAAAATATAAAATGTAAGTCAGTCTAAATTGTCCTGATCATCACTATCATATTTTAAATTCTGAGCATAAAACCATAGGTATAAACAGGAGAGGCAAGACCACTTTTCCGAGTAGCCGGCACCCGGAGGTTCTAATGCAGTAGGGAGCAGTCTGTTCTTTACTGTAACAACAGGGAAGCTGCTCCCAGGTCAGTGACAAGTGGGGATGAATTCCTAACAAAACGTTGTGGGAGAACTGGGGCTGATGAGAGATGTAGAGGTGAACTCGTGAAATTCTCTGTACTGGCTTATTTGGGGTGAACAACCTCCCGCTGCGGGGTAGGTAACAAAGCAAGCAGGTGTTAGGAAAGCTTTGCCTGAAGATACTAGATCTTGATGTGTGGCATTATTCCAAAGGCAAGATAAAAATAATCTGTTAGATATGTTGTCAAAGAGATTGATGGTATAAACTATTTTGAAATTTTCTCTGATTAATTACATAGGCAACATAATTGTTCACCAAAGGCAGTGCTCAGAGTTGGGGGACCCGGCATTAACACTATTGTCTCACAAGGTTTTTCACTCACATAACTGTACAGTTTCCTGCCAGACATCAACGATGGTAATGCTGTGGTATAAAGAATGGGAAATAATAAAGAGATATGGGAATTAGTAAGGGTTTTTTTTAATTCATCAAAAATTGAAAGGCTATTAGAATCATTTACACAAATGAACTTTCTTTTCCAACTTTTTCTATCTTCTATTTGTGGGATTATAGATTTGTTATACAGTGATATGATCTTAAATGTTTAATCAATGAGAAAACAAAATCTTCAAAGAGAAATTAATTGGCCAAGGTCACTTGGCTGGGTACTAGCAGAACTACACTACACTCCAGAAATTCTACTTCTAGCTTTTTCCTCTTTGTATTTATGTTTATATCAAGATCTTTCTGCCAGTTCCTCCTTACACATCCTTTGCATGTGTGTGAGAGTGAGAAAGAGTTGGGGAAGGGGAGGAAGAGAGAATAAGAATAAATATGAATCTATAATCATTTAAGTATATTAAAATTTCTTATTTATCTTACTGATAGTAAAGGTTTTATAGAATTTACTTTTAGATGGGGAAACTGTATGAAATCATAATATTCAGTTCCAGAAGTGTTCACTCTTTGTCCCAAAATTGGCCTTTCTTTTTCAGATTATAAGTAAATATCTCAAATGTTGAATATATGAAAAGCAGTGCTTCTTGTGTAAGTTTTCATAGAAGCCTTAAAAATTCTCCAGGGATGTATATCTCCCACTGATTCATACTTAAACACCTTTAGAAATATTCCCTAGGGTGATTATTAAACATAAACTATTGGGCCATCATTAACTTATTGGGTAAGATAGAATCAAGGAATTATAGATTGAAAACTGAAAACTGCATTCAGTGTTTGCACTACCCTTCTTCATTATGACTAGTGATACTTTTATTCAATGAATATTTGTTATTTCACTTATTAACATTCTAAGATTGACTTGTTAATATTTATTGAACAGCTACTATGTGACAGACACCATTAGAGGTGCTGAGGACAACAGTAAACAAAGCAAAGCCTTCTATCTTCACAGAGTTTATATTCCAGTAGAGGGAAATAAGTAGTAAACAGAAAATATAATCAAACAAGTTGATTTTATAGTACTTAAGATTATAAACGCAAAGGGGAAAAAAGGAAAAGGAAAAGAGGGATTAGGAGTATCATGGGAGTGGGGCCTCTAGTATTAAATATTAATATATTTATTAACAGTAAAGTATTGTACTAATTTCCTGAAACTAGATCTTCTACAAGATTAGCATTTCCCCCAAGACACAAAGAAAGCATTAAAAATTAGAGTATGTATGGTTTATATATATATATATATTATTGTCACATATACTCTCAATAGATCATGTGAAGTATTATTCAATGAGGACAGTAAGAAATTAGACAGTATGAAATAATAAGGTTTGTGTCAAGAAGCAATTGTATGGAAATCCATGCAGCGTTCTTCAAAGAATTTCTGGGAAATCAGAATGAAGAAAGCAGACGTGAGGTCCTGATGAAGATTCCTCACACGCTGCACTTTCTTATTGCGTGATGATAGTGAAAAAGACATTCTCACACCCTTGCCAGACAAAATTTAGCTTTTACTTTTGGAAAGTTTCAAGAACTGTAATAGTTTTGGTTCTAGCTAAACTATTCTCTACCATTTCTGTACCAGAATTCACCCAGTTGAGACAAAAAGTCAAATGTATAGTTTAGATAAAAAAGACTGTCCATGAACTGGACTGTCGTATTCACATAACTAACATATCAGTGATCTTGAGTCCACTGCACATACCCTATTGTAGGTCTTTATATAACAGCTGGAAAGGACTTATCAGATTGAATCAAATACTATGTCTCTCTTAGGGCAGCAGCAATCTTATTCAATCAAGGTAGGTGGCTGATTCTCTCCATCCTCAAGGTTTTACACTCACATTAACTGTGCAGTTTCCTGCCAGTCATCAACAACAAAAAGGGGGAAGATTACAGTAAAAAATATGAGAAAGATACTTATTCATATAAGATTGTATTAATGAGCACATCTATACCTATGTTTCAAAAGAAATTCCTTTTCACAATGCTTTGGAAAGAAAGCATATCTGGTTGCATTCACAGAGATTTGATGTATCAGCCACTTAATAATTTTCTTTGCAGCAAAGAAATGTCCCAACAGCCATGTAAGTGGAACATTCAGAACATATTTTCTCAGCAGTATTTATATTGGTCATCAGCATCTTGACCCAAGGATGCAAAAATGGTGAATGAAATCCTTTGGCCATACCAGACATGGGTGATTTCAAAGTTCAAAAGGTCCAAACCGTGGAAGTAAAATCTGCCTCTTTGCCATCAATCCTGTATCATAGAATTTCTCTCACAAGTTGTGTTATGAAACTAATGAGAAAACCAGTTTGTCATCTCTTTTGTCTTAGAGTTCAACTCTCATCTTTAAATGTTCAGTACGATCTCTTGTTTGTTATTATCTGGTTGATGATACCCATTCAACAGGCATATGACTTCGATTTTTAATAGGATATGTCGAATTCCTAGATCCATCTAAGTGGCCTTCTCCAGTGGCTATACGGTTTGTCGGATATTCAGTATGCCAGAACACAGTTTGGAGAACTGTGAAGGAAATGTAAAGTCAATGAAGAAGGTAGCATTCAGGGGCTTCAGGGAGTAGAAAGATAATTGTGGATCAATGGTGCCAGACAATCTGAAGCAACTTAAGACTGCCGTCAGTACTTTAATTGTTTCTGCTGCAGAGTTCGAAAGAGCATTTAGTTCAATGAATGATGTGTTAACACCTAGTTGCGATGCTCTGCCCATTAGTTGCATATCATCTTTGTCTTTTTATTAAGCTGGTTGGTCCACTGTTCCACATGCTTAAGCCTGAAGATTATGTCAAGAACTGGCTTGTAAGTGGCGGCTTGAAAGCCGGAAATTGTGGAAATGTGACAAGAGAAGCTCTCCAGCTCTTCTGTCTTACTTTTATTTTATTTGAAGAGTCTGAACTATTCCCACTCCTTAAGCCTGGGCTCCTGGGCATTGAGAGTGTGAAAAACTATACAGTTTTTCCATGTAACAGAATAGAATAAAACAAGATCATGTCAGTACTAAGTTACGTAATTTTTCACTTTTGGAAAAATCAATAATACATCCCCTGTGAACACCCTATACACAGTTGATAGAAAACCATGTGTATATCTCTAAGGAATTATTAAGGGCCCCATTAAGTCTATCCGCTATGTGTCAAAAAGGAATATACATGGGAGAAATGGGAAATAATGGGGTTCATTATCAAAATCAGCCTTTCACGTTAGACTGTATGACAAGAGAGCTCGGCCATCTCCTGCTTTGATGTCTGCACTTTAAACAGAATTTGGTTTTGGATCCCTGGGCATCCTGTCCTCTTATGTGTATCTGAACTTGGAAAACTTACAGACTGGAGAATCAAGTGCATTTGCCTTATGCTAGCAATGGGGCTTGTGCTCCTCAGTCATTTGTTTTTAAACACATTTTCTCTTATTTCTCATATAACCCCATTTTCTCTAGAGGGAAGGTTCTGAGAAACTCACCATTCAATTATTCTTACTTCTCCTTGTCCAAAATTTAAAAGAGACAGCATTTCAGACATAATATCTTCTCTCTGTTGGTTCCATAGCCTTTAGTTTTTTTGTTTTGGGGGATTTTTAAAAAAATTTTATACCTTTTTTATTTCTGCAGTAGACCTGAAAACCTACATCATGGGTGTCAGTAGCTTGTGATTTCAAACAACAGTCATTCAAATTCAAGTGATGATAGATAGCTCACGATTAAATCTCTCTTTTCTTTGTGCAGTGAGCCAGCAACATTCTTTGAGAGCATTTAAGCTCCAATGCTGTCATACTTCCACACTCTTCTTCAGAAACCTTCACATTCACAGTTTCTCAAGAGAGGGTCTTAGCCGTCCAACTTCTCGCTGGCGTCGCCATGTTCAGACAGAACCTGAACCGTGCCCGGCCTTTCCTTACTCTTCCAGGACACACTCCTGGAGTTACTGTTTATTTTCTCTCCCCACATACATATCCACAGAGAAAGGGCATCATTCAGACCATTACCAATTTTAAGTTTAACTGTCTTTCACTTGAAAGTTTGTGGGATTTTGATCTGATTAATACAGATAATCTGAGGGGAGTCTCTTTTGCACAACTTGGGGAGTAGCCCTGTCTTCTTGATGATAAGTGGCTCAGAGTAAAGGAAGAAAAGAGCATTTCAGTTACTGAATATTTAATTCTGGACAGAAGTTTAATCAGGACTGGGAATTGGGCAATGGCTCCAGCCCCCTCCTAACTTAGTACAGTTTCAGTTCTTAGTATTCCTTAATTATCCCACTGAGATGTTTGAGAAGCAACTAGTAGTAAATGAACTTGGCAAATCAGCTATTACCCAAGTAATGAAATACAAATACATATGTTTGACAATTCTGCAGGGAACATTTTTAAGCCAGGATTCTCAATGGATTGTATTGGCCAAGAGAGGAAAAAACAGGTGTTGTTATCAAACCATATCTACAAACAATTTGACAGGAGTTTTAAAATAATGACAGATTCTCTTGCCATGAATTCCAAACATGTCAATTAACCTGTGGAGACTCCGGGTTGTCAAATAATGAATCAATATACACCCCTCAGGATGGTGAAGGGAGGGCTCGCTGTGACGTAGGGTTAAATATTCAAGGCTTTCTCCCGAACAGTATATCTAAGGATGCATATCAACTTCACATCTCACCTCAAACAAAGCAGAGATCAGCTCTACTGAGAAAATTGATTTTATTCAACGGTAAGGCAAGGGAAATTAGTAAATTCAATATTTGTAGAAAGAAAATAAGCAAAGCCAGCTATTCCTGGTGGTCTGAGACCGTTCTTTGTTTTGGTAATTATGCCTTTATGTTTTAGGGCTCTTATTTACATTTCCAGAAGGGCTTGAAATAGTTCATGCATCAAGCAGCCCCCTGAGCATCCAGGTTCTTCCACTGTGCAACAATGAAGTTGTCCCTGGACCAATACAAATTGGAAACGAATCCTAACTTAGGAGAAAGGGCTGTGCTGTTGTTTTTCCCCCCTCATTGTTTGGAGCTTCTTTAGAGCTGAATCACAAACTGATGATCTCCGTGGCAGCCAAGTCCTTGGTGTGATAGTATCTCATTGTGGTGGAGCCCACATTTGCATAAGGTATAGCCTAAAATACCTTGGAGCTCAAGAACAGAACCGTGGAAAATAATTGTACCCCCGTTTCCGCGCACCTGGATAGTGAGGCACAGGCAGAACGGATGAATTTACTAATGTTTGCTATTGGATGGTAAGCCATTCTAAAGCTACGAAAGCCTTCAAAACCCCATAGGTTTCCATTCTGCCATTAGCCGCACCAGTTTAAACAGTCCGCTGCAAGAAATATTGACAGGTCAAGTACAGCTGGGAAGAGCACGTGTCCCAGTGGCCTTTACACTGACAGTTTCTCCCACATTAAAGAGTTAACTAGCAGCCAACCAGCTCGAAGTGGGAGCTAATGAATGAAATGGAGATTGATATAGACTCTCTTTGGAGGTGCATCGATCTGTGTCTTGTGAACTCAGCTTAGGAATTCTGCAGGCAGCATTGCCTGAGTAACCCTGGCATGATGCCCATTAGCAAATAACTCTTTTAATGTTGGTCTTCAATTGATATATTTATTGTATTGCATATTACAGCGATCCTTCCCTCCACTGCCTTTTTATTTGATGGTTGTGGTATCAAGCTAAGGGAGAGTTCAATAGGATACATTTGAGTTCGGATAGCATCAATAAACTATTTCATTAATCATTCCTTCATTTGAATGTGATATATCAAAAGAATTTCTGGGGTACTGAATCCTCTTCCGTACTACCCATCTAGCAAAAAGGAATCTAATTATGATTTTAGATTTTGGAGTAGACACTATCTCTAATGATGATATCATAATGAAAATAGATTTTAAAATAGTAAAAGACTGGTTAGTCTTGCAATCTCCAACAAAGACAGTATCTGTATAATGGATAACTAGCAAAAGAAAGCAAGGGTAGTGTCTGGTTAAAGAATCAGATGGCAACCTTCTGGGTGTTGGCCAAGTTCATGTGGATTCTAGTATGTAACCTTAGCCATACTTGAGTGAGTCATTTCCACTTAGCAGTGGTTCTCAAAGTTTAATATTCATAAGAATTGCCTGGGAAACTTGTTATTCAAAAGGTGTGGGTTGTGGCCTGGGGATATGCATTTTGATACTCTCTTTTAATGCAGGTTTTTAAGACTATAATTTTTTTAATGTTGATGTAACTAACACATTAGAAACAAAAGAATTAAGAGGCTTTAGAGGATACTGTGTCAAAAATGTGAATTGCTAAAAAGTTAGCCTAGCCTAAACATAGACTAGTTCCCCATTAGCCATGACCCCCAGTGGATGCCTCCAACCAAGGATAGAATGGAACCATATATATACTATGTTTTTTCCTACACATGATAAAATTTAACTTATAAATTAGGCACAGTAAGAGATTAACAATAACCAATAATAAAACAGAACAATTATAACAATATACTATGATAAAGTTATGTGAATGTGGTCTCTCTCAAAAGATGGTACTGTGCTCACCCTTCTTCTTCTTGTGATGATGTGAGATGATACAGTGCTTATGCGATGAGATAAAGTGAGGTGAATGACTTTGGCATTTAGGCATTCTGACATAGCATTAGGCTACTTTAGGGTTATTTGAACACAAGCACTGTAATATCCCAACAGGCAGTATGATAACTGAGCTGGCTACTCAGTGACTAACGGGCAGGTAGTGTACACAGAGGGGATATGCTGGATGCAGGTCCCTGTTCTATGCTACTTTGAACAGGGCACAATTTAAAACTTATGAATTGTTTATTTCTGGAATTTTCCATTTAATATTTTTGTACAGAGGTTGACCTTGAGTAACTAGAACCACAGAAAGATAAATCCTGGATGAGGGGGGACTGTATATCTAGGAAACTGCAACATCCCTCACATTAGTTTCACTTCAGCAAATTCTTTGATCCCTAGCACTGGGCTCTTTTTCTCATCATTTCTACAGAGTCTATGGTTTGGGCCTTCTGGCCTTGCCATGGATCAAGGATCCAGGTCCAGTTGCTAATACATAAGGGTCTCTGCTTTAACTGTTATAGCACTTCATCTCCACTATCTCCATTGCTTAACTGTTCATGCATTCATACAGAGGGATGTACCTTTTTCTTTGAAGGTACTTCATTGTCCTAGGTTGAAATTACTGTTAATACGCTCACCTAATGGGCTAAAAACTGCCCTAGAGAGATGACCAAGGATCTCCTTCATAGGGAAAGATCTTGGGTCCATGGAGTTTGGGCGGCTGGTAGCTAAGTCAGAACGGAGCCCAAACCTCCTTAATTCCTCTCTGCAGCTCAAGCTGATTGAAGAATGTTTAGCTGATTGTCTGGAATTCGAACTTATCTCAGAGAAATCCATTGCCAACCCTCTCTCCTACTGGAATAAAAGCACCTGGAATTATTTGTTAGTAACATAACCAAGCTCATCCAGAGAGAAAAGTATATAATCTCCAGTCCCATTTGAGCCAGCTTAGTTGCCAGAGAAATGTAAAGGAATGTAACAATGCCTGAGATTTCAGAAGCAGTTTATTTCTTCCAGGAAACTAGTAAGTCAGGTCAAAACAACAAAATGTTGGTCTTTTTAGGATGCTTTGCACATTACTAAGCACTAATGCTACTAGCATTAAATACATGGTATTTTTTTAAATGTCAACAGAGCATGCGATGGGCTGAATGTGTGTGTTCCTTCAAATGCATATGTTAAAGCATTACTCCCCAGTGTGATATATTTGGAGGTGGGGCTTTTGGGAGGTGATTAGGGCATGAGGGTAGAGCCATAATGAATGAGATTAGTGCCCTTATAAGAAGAGATATGAGAGAGAGAATCTCTCCATGTGTGGGGATACAGCAAGAAGGTGGTTATCTGCAAACTAGGTTCCATCAGACACCTCCAGACTATGAGAAATAAATGTTTCTTATAGGAGCCACCTGGGTTTATATAACAGTCTATGGTACTTTGATATAGCAGCCCAAGCCAAGACTGTGCACATCATAAATACACACGATAAGGGCACTAGCTGTGGGCACTGGAAAGCAACTAACCTTAAGGAGGGAGTTCAGACAGAAGGTACAGATGTGCTGTCCCTGGAGATTAGGAGTTCTGTGAGGGCCCAGGCACGGACATGACAGTGGGCACAGGGGGCAATGTGTGAACCAGAGAATTCTGAAGGCAGTAACTCCTGGGAGTTTATGACATGTGGAGGCTAAGTCAGGAGGAGATGCCTTCCTCCAAGGTAGTGAGTACAGGAGGAGGAGCAGATTTGGGGGTGTATGGAGAAAAGAGCAAGGGAGATTCAATTCACTGCATTTTGGACAGATCGAGTTTCAGAGGCTGGGGGGAGAGGTACAGAAGGGATATCCAGGCCTGAGGTGGTGGAACATCCATGGCAGTGAGTCGTCAGTGTGGCTGGTAGCTAAGCCATGGGCACAGGCAAGATTGTTGAAGGCTCTGGTTCTCAAAGTTGGTCCCGGGCAAGCAAGTGTCAGCATCACCTGAAAGCTGATTTTTCTAAATGCAGATTCTTGGGCCCCAGCCCAGACTTGTTGAATCAGGATTTCTGGGTTTGGGACCCAGCTATATGAGTCCAGCCCCCCAGGGGACCCTGACATCTGCTCAAGTTTGAGAAGCGCTGGTTTAAGAAAAGTGTAGCATGGGAACAATTCTAGAGCTGGTGGAGAAAGGGGAAGCCCATGCAAATCTTTTAAAGAAGTGAACAGAGGGATCAGAAAGGATGCAGAGGGCTATGGTGCCCTCTAAAGCGAGGGCAGTGTTTGAGAAGGAGGGGTGGTCCGTAAAGTTAAAGGCTGCAGAGGCCAGGTAGGGAGAGGCCCGCGGCATGCCCATCGGATCGGACAATTAATAGGTTACTGAAGTTGTGGCTAGAGCAGTGTCTGAGAGGGCCCTGCGGAAGCCAGTTATGGAGAATTGCTGATGGAACCGGTGTGAGGAAACGGAGATAAGGAGTTAGATTGCTTTTTTCAGCGAGCTTAGCTGGGAAGGAAAAAGGGAGAGAGAGAAAGAGAAAAACGGGGAGAATTTTAGACTAGAGGAGACGTATGTTTTCAAGACATGGAAGCCTTGGGTTGGTTTGTGGACCAGTGGGAAGGAGCCAGGAGGAGCAGAGGCTGCGGACGCAGAGGCTCCAGAGCACAGTCTCCCCTCGGCGGTTCCGTGACCTCCCGGCGGGTTTCCCCTTCCCGCGGCTCTCTCAGCCCAGTTTAAAAGTTCATTCAAATCCTTCCTTTAATTGTTGACAGCACCAGCATCACCAAATATCAGACGCAGCCACAAAGCCCAGAATTAACATCCTGTGTGAGGCATCGACCTGCCACCTGCCCCTTCAGACGTCCTCCCGCCCTGCACTTGTCTGGTTCTAGGTGTCTCTGTCGCTACATCCACACCACCCCTCAGTCAGCATGGGCAGTTTCTTCTCTGATCCTTAAAGACCACCTTCCTGTGGAACTTCCCCTCCTCCTCCAGGCAGCATTCGCTGATTCTCCAGCTGTTACACATCTTCTGTGCACACATCTCTCTGTGGCATGCCTCCCTCTGCATTGAAGCTGTTTCATGTGTCTTCTCAGGGACTGAAAACCCATGGCCTGTAACCACAGCTGCGCCCACTGAGGTTTCATCCCATGGCCTGGCCGAGTCTGCCCACAATAGGTGCTCCCTGGATGCTCCTGCAGTGGGTGAAGGAATACATCTCTGAAGCACCACACACTCCGTTGCAGTGTCACGGGTTCACCCTGAAGTCTCTAGATGTTTCTGAACACAGATGAGAAGTTGTGCACAACTGCAGCAGTGTGCTTCCGAGGACGGAGGGTTTCCAGGGTGTGGGCTTCCTTACTTGAGCTGGAGTTTCCTGTTGCTCACCGGTGGCTTATGAGGACCTTCCCAAAGCGGCAGTTCCCAGGCATCTGGTCCCTGAGTTTAAGGGTATTTGTTAGCCGGGGAGAGTCTCTAAGGAAGTCTAGGTTAACTCTTCAGACTCAGGTAGCCATGCCCTGGCCAGGGCTCAGTTGGTTGGAGCATCGTCCCATGCACCAAAAGGTTGTGGGTTCCATTCCCAGTTAGGGCACATACCTACATACCTAGGCTGCAGGTTCAATCCCCAGTGGGGGTGTACATGGGGGGCAACAGATCAATGTTTTTCTCTCACGTTGATGTTTCTCTCTCTCTCTCAAATCAATAAAAACACATTCTCCAGGGAAGATTTTTTAAAAAGACTCAAGTAGCCACCACCAAGAGACCATCAAGCATGGACATCTCCCATGCACTAAGGCAGCCTGGCTGTGTGATGTTGGCCTACAAAACCCCGATTCAGCTGCCCTCCTCAGAGCCACGTAACTGTGAAGTTCAGAATCACATTGCCTGGCACTCCAGGCCCCTCAATGGTCAATTTAAAAACTAGACACCACTATTACACACTGAAAATGAAAATCGTGTCAGTTAGGAAATTGCCAGCATCTTCATTTCTCTCCTGCTACCAGAATATCAGCAGGAGAACATGCATGGACAACACATGTACACACATGCACATGCACATGCACACACACATGCGCCAAGTATAGGTTTAAAGATTAAAAGGATTGGTCTATTTGCTGTTCTTCTACTATAACTATTATCCCTATCTTTGCTTTCCTTCAGCATCAATGTAGACAGCGGCATTGTATTTTTTCATGGTAAAAATCACCCTGTTATTACAGGCTTGAGAAAAGCATCTAAGTGGTGGTGAAATATACTCTCTTCAAAATGTTTTCTCTGGGTCACTTCTTGTACTGGCAGGAAAGAAGGAGTTCATAATAATAATCCGAAAATATTGAGAAGTGAATCTTTTTTACTGAAAATTAATCAGGAATCTATAATTAATTTTTACATTTTCTTTGGTATTGAAATAGCTAGTAAAATGCAAAGCACTCATTCTAGCAGGCCATTCCTTTCTCTTTTTTAAATTTGTATTTATTTCAGAGGGAGGAAGGAAGGAAAACAGAGAGAGAAGCATCAGTTTTTCTTCCACTTATTTATGCATTTATTGGTTGCTTCTTGTATGTGCCGTGCAAACTTGCTATATCTGGATGACGCTCTAACCAGCTGAGCTACCCAGCTAGGGCTAGCATGCAATCCCTAACTTTACAATAAAGATGATCCCATAATCATTTCCAGTTTGCTGGGCTCAGCTAGTATACTAGTAAATATACTAGAAAGCATACATGGGTTTAGCTTTAACACATTTGTAAGTTCAATTATAACTAAGTTTTCTCCATATATGATGCTGAAGAAGTGATCAGAAGAAACTTTCACATGCAAAGTATCAGCATTGTTCACTACCTTAAAGAATTCTCAAGCTTATAAAGCACTGCTTTTTCATCAAGGAAAAATAGATTATACATCGTTCAGGAAACAGAAAAAAAAAATTATAAGGAGATTTTGCCTATTGAATGTAATGGATTGTCAGGAACCCTTGACATTATTCTACAGGCGAGGCCACATAAAATCAATACATCTTAGGCAAGGTTTAATTTATTTGTAGGTTCTTACAACAAATGGCTTACCGTTTTTGTTTGCCGTTTTTCTTTTTCACTTTTGTACTCATGAGTAGCTACGGTTTTTATCGGTCTAGTTATTAAGCACAAAACAAGATGATAGTGTCATTATTCCCGTATATTTTTTAAGGAGGGTGTTTACAAAGCATGAAGAAACACAACCAAGAATCTAGAAGTTGTGCTAAATGTGATGGTTGTAAAACATCGCCTTCTGCCCAGTGGCCTAAGGTGCATAATATACCCCCCCAAGGAGCTTAGCTTTTCTTGAAACTCTAAGGACTCCCCCAAATCATAGACTATTTATTCTCATGCATGTGTCTCCGGTGAAGAAGTTCCCTCCACTCTGTGAGTTCCTGGAGGATTAGAAAGGAGTTTGCTTTAAAATGTGCACCTTATAAAAGGGAGGACTGGAGATTAGGGAACTAACTTGGACAGATTTGATTCTATGTTGGTATGTGGCCTATCAACGAATTTGTAGTGAAAAGTATTAGACATTTTCAGTACAGCAAGCCCTAGTGACTATTTGTATTTAGTCTAATAAAAATTTCCTTTTTACATATTTTGGAAATTCCTTTTTGGTGTTAAATTAATACGGAAGGCAAAATAGAATTATTTTATGCTCCTGGTCAAACAGATATAATGGGCTGCCAGTCCCCTACCTGCACCTCCCAAACCATGACGCTGAGCCTGTCTGCGCAGGGAGGGCATCTAGAGTCAGCAACGAGCTGGGCTTGAACCCAGTTCTTCCACTTACTCTGTGTGATGCCGGTTGGAAGCTTACTTAAGATCTCTCTCCTGGGTTTCCTCCTCTGAAAAAATGGGGAATATTACCAGCCATGTAGTCCTAGTCAGTGGATTAACATTTGACTGTATAGCATATGGCGGACACAGACGAGGCATGGTAAACACCAAGTGCTCAGCAGACATTGGCTAGTACCATTTTTCACTGAGAACTCTGCGACTGGTGGCTGCCACGCCATTGCTGGGGTCCTTGGTTCAGACTTTCGGCCCAGAACTAGAAATGTCCAGGCTCAAGGGAGGACGGCGAAGCCGTGTAACTGTTAGAGCCAGCATTTCAAAGCAATTCTTTACCGTGGTAATGGAGGTGGCAAATGTGTGGGTTTTGTTAGGATTTCTTCTGACAGCCATGAACACAGATATATTTTAAAGTAATGTAACTGTCCTAAATCTGGGGCAGGGAATACAATGACTTCTAGTATTATTTTTCACTTCTCCAATGACACCCTGAAAGTTATATTTGATAAATCCCTTAGAAGTTATTTCACTTAGAAAAGGCCCTGTACCGTTTAACCTTGGTTTGGTTCTACTCGGACCTGTGTCCAAGGCCCATCTAATGTAATACATCACCAAGGTTAATATGCCAAAGCCTTCCCAGAGCATGATACCCTGGACCACATTTTAGGGACAGTCACCTTAGAGTGAGGTTTTTGAAACACTGGTAGCTGTTACCATTCTAGGTTTAAGAGCAATCCCTTTAAACCCATTTCTCCTCAGTGGCAAATAATATAAGAGAAAAGCCCAGTGCATCAAGAAATCAGCAACAGTGGATAAATAGACATACTCCTTATTGGCACGGCCAATCTCAAAAATATTACCTGAAGACAAATATAAAATATCAGGAATTGTGGTACTCTTAGAAACTATTAGTTTTGCTTTATATTCATGATCAGTGATACTGCCAAGAATGAGAAAATCTGGAAAAAAAAGTTATCTGGGTCGTTTTTTAAGAAAGTTATAATTTACTTAGCTTTTCTTGAAACTCCAAGGACTTGCCAGTAGTTTACATAAGGCAGCTCCCAGAATGGAGTTCACACTAAAGATACGACGGCAGATTTAAGGTCAGAAGTTGTATATTCTCCTCTTTGTTCCTGGTCAGAATATAACTTTTCTTTCTGAGTTCAGGTACAACAGGGTCAGCGTTCATTTGTCCTCAAACTAAATTGCATTGCCACAACATAGTCTTTCATCAGCCACCAGATAAGTGTCGGAGCAAGAGGTAGAAGAGGGTAAAGGGGATAAATGGTGATGGAAGGAGATTTGACTTGGGGCGGAAAACACACAATATACAATATACAGATGATGTATTATAGAATTATTCATCTGAAACCTATATAATTTTATTAGCCAATGTCACCCCAATAAAAATTTTAAAGCTTTTAATGATCATTTCAATAATTAACCTTTTAAAATCTGCTCTTTTAATGATCTCCCAAAACAGCTACAAAGTAGGCACTTTTAAGA